>NW_009910350.1:24472-42902 GCF_000696875.1 Nestor notabilis
CTAAAGACACAGAATAGAAAAGAACATTTGAATCACCCTGACATGGACCTCGCTATGGCATAATCTGTCCTTTAGCACACAGTGAGATATCATAGTCAGCCCTGAGACAATTATGAATTTCTAAGTCTCCAGCTCTCTGCTCCAAGGACCACAGATGACCCTCCACCCAACACTTAACTTTGGCAACTAACCCATTTAAAGCCTCCCAGGTCAGACTTTCCTGTGACACCTACAGGCATGCCAATCACGCCCATGAAGAGCCTATTTGTCTTACTTATCTCATCTAAGATCTTTTTCCACCTTCCTCTCTGCCAGGCCTGTAGGTTACCTGCCACTAAACCTGTGTTGAAGACACTCCCCATGCAGTGACTGCAGGTCAGACTAAAGGTGTCTGTGGGCTAGCTGGGTTCTGCTCCTACTCTGTACAGGCCCTGCTCCTACTGATGACAAGTGGCAAAACTGTAGGACCAGCAGTGGGGTCCTGCCCTTTATCCTCCCACTAGTCAGTGCTCCCATCTCCGACCGCGTGCTGTGTTCCCCCAATAAAGGTCACGAGCTGACACGGTGCTTCTCTAAAGGCCACAGAATGGGGCATGTCAGCAGGTCTGACTCGGCAGTTCAGCCCATTCATTTCCCATCACCATGGTGCCCTGGTCCGGTGACCGCCCGCCTGGGCAAGCTGAGCTTGTGCTTTTAGTGAGGGGCAGCATTATGCACCCGTGAGCGTGTGCGCACCACACAAGGGTACTTACAGCTTCCTCTTTATCCCAGTGCTGCTAGGGCTTGATTGGAGCTGGCCAAACAGAAACTGAATCAGCTGTCAGGAGAGATCAAAATTCGGTGTTCATCAGCAGAGTGATTCAGCACTCCCTGCTCTCACAGCCATTCTTATCTCACGCATTCCTCCCTCCCGACACCACCCCAAAGCTGGGAGCAGCCATGGAATGTGGGAGCCAAATGGCATGAGACATTGGAGCCCAAGACAGCTCCGAGCATTCCAAGAACTCAAACGACCTGCCTGGCTTTCAAGGAACTCAGCCAGGTGCCTGCTTTGGGCAAAGGCTGCTAGTTGCAGGTGCTGAGCGCCTTCTCTCTTTGCTTCTGTCCAAGCAGAACTGCAGTTACCCCAATTAGACCTGGTAATCTGCCTATGAAGTACATATGCAAACACTCCTAGGCCTGCAGTTAGACTTTTCCTCTATTAGAGTCTTTAGAGACCTTTACAAGAAGCTCTGTAAGGTCTGGCAAAGACTTTGCAAGTGACAGAGGGAAACCCCTAGGGGAGAACCCGGATGGAGTTCTTAGCTCTTTTGGATGAGTTTTTCAGCCCTGTGAAATTCAGCATTGATAGAAGAGGACTCTAAAAAGGATGCAGAATGGCTTTAGAGAGGAATCACTTGGCAACGTATTCCCAGGTCAGCTTGAGCCTAATGCTCTGCTTTGCCCTCCAGACAAAGAGAGCGTAATTACATCACAGCTGTCTCTTACTCATTGCTCAATATAACAAAAAAGAGTTGCATAAATGTTTCCACGATGAGTGGTGGGGCGGGCCGAGCCTCAGAGCTGGAGGAAGGCGTGATAGCCTCATGCATTCCTATCTGGTCCTATGACTCTGTGATGCCACGTGAGGGTCAGAACGTGGCTCTCGGGGGGACTGGGCAATGTGACGTGGTCAGTCACATCAGCACCATCTGGGAATCACTGGAGAGGCCTTTTCTAGTAGTGGTCATGCTAGGTGTTATGGGAAATGGTTCTGCAGCTCTCCTTGGGTCTAAAAGGTTGTACAGTAATTCATCAACTAGAAATTTCACAACTGCCTGAAGAAGTGGGCAATGCTCCATCCCAGCAGTATTCAAGGCCAGGTTGGACAGGGCTTGGAGCAACCTGCTCTAGTGGAAGGTGTCTCTGCCCGTGGCAGGGTTTGGAACTGGATGAGCTTTAAGGTCCCTTCCAACCCAAACCATTCTATGATTCTATACCAGTAACACCAGCAAATGTAACAGTTGTTGGAGGTCACCACTGGGGGAATGGCTAATCAATTCTGCTGCCTGCAGCTTCAGTACTGGCAGGAGGGGGAGGCTCCTCTCCTGTACAAAGGAAAGAGAAAAGATTTGGGGAACCCAAAGGCACCTGTAAAAGCAGAACTCAGCCAATACAGGGCAATTAGTGAGAGTTGTGCTCTCTTGCTCAGGTCTTCAACAGAAAAAGTGGTTTCTAACATCAGCATCAGCAAGGACTGGCAGGGAAATTAAAATGTTTTGCTCAAGGGCATAATCTGTGCTGTGTTAATGACCATTTTCCATAGGACATGTAAGAGCATCACACAGTTTGAGAGAGAGGGAAAATAAATATACTACAATATCAGTGTGGAGAAGAGTACGGGACAAGAAAAACAAAAATCAGAGAAGGACATACACCATGGCATAGAAGTGAGTTTGGAGTTAATATGACCACTACCTTGTTGATCACTTTCTGTTGCTGTGAGTGGTTCTGCCGGAGAGAAACAATTTCCCGCCAAAGAACTTCATTTTGCCTGAAAGAGAAACAAATTTTCCATGAGCACATCCAAACAGCGCATGGTGCTGCCATGATGCACAGCAGAGCCAGCTGTGCAAAGTCTGTCCCACTCTGGGGCTCTTGCAGTGCTTGGCTATTTTCAGGTGTCCCAAACAGGATCACACATTTGCTTTCCTTGTTTTTCATTGACCTCAAAAGAACAAATCATGGACAAAAAGCAAATAAAAGAGAATCCAACATTTATAGGAGAGGGTACAAGAGGGCACATGTGTGGATTTCATGGGGCATTTTGGTCAAACTCAGAATTTCAGCAAGGCCTGACTTGTGACTTGGTATGATTTTGAATACGAAGACTGTTCTTCCTGCAGAAGCCAAGAAAGCCCAATCTCTCTGTAACTGCCCCAGTGCCCCCAAGGGCCAAGAGATCCTATGGATAGTGAGCCTATGTATTCTGCCAGCTGAAACCTCAAACATGTGGTGGTTTGAGGTATGTCTGGGACTGACTGGAGCAGCTAGAGAGATGCTTCTGCATCTTAGAGCCTTGAACTGGGAGGATAGTAATGGTTTTATCAGTGGGAGTCACTGATTTCATACAGCACAGGCCTGTGTCCAGCTTGCAACTGCATAGAGCATATTCAATTTCTGTCTGCAGATGCAGCACACAGGGGAGTTTACAGGCTTCCTCGAACAGTCAACCCAAAAAGTGTGATGGGAAGTTGCTGAGTTTATTTACTGTGCTGCCTGCAAATTCGGATGCCAGCCAAGTCCATGACCAGAAGATTATGTCAGCCAATTTATCTTGAGTATATGGATGTACGAAAACTGTCAGGCCAGCAAAACCTATCACACAGGTGAAATTTATAAATCCTTTGGGATTTTTTAGCTTTTCTAGTGTGGATTGATATTTGAACTGGGAAGGTAAGGTCCAGGGCTTGAAACAGCACAGCAGCTGCCCTAGTACCGCAGCCGGTGTCTCTGCAGTAAACTTTCTGAAGTGGTACTGACAGGATTTTCAGAAAAGCAGGTTCCTTAGTCTGACAGCTCATACTGGAGTTTTGTCCTAATGGTTCTGCACGGTGGTTTCAGCCTGGGATTTCTGGTCTGTCTTACTTTATAAAATTCGTATTATTTTCTTCAGTTGAATGCAATTTTACCTTTTGCTAGATGGAGGAAGGTAGCAAGCAAAACAAAAGGGACAATAAACTAAAATCAAGGCCAGATCATTGATACTGGAATTCCTTAAAAATTAAACAAGATACAAGCCTAGAAACTCTTTCATTGCCACTGCACCTGGATTTCATGTTGTGGTTTTCATGCACATGCTAAGTGTGGGCATCATAAAAACTGAGGTAGGATAAACATATTTATCCACAGCACACAGGGTGCTGGGCTGGAATGAAGCTTCCCAGTATGAGGTGTTATGTCAAAGCCTGGGACGCCAGGGTCATCTGGTGATGCATGTATATCAGCTTTCAGTATAAAAAAGGGTTTGGGGATCTTTTTGATTATTGAAGTGCTTTTTAAACAGTCCTCTGTAAGACTTAAAATTCTGGAGGCAAATAAAAACCCCTCAGAGTACCTGATTTATAAAACCACATCCATTGACTAAATTCCTAGGGACCATGTCTGACTCAGAAAATCCCAGAGGCTCAGATAGCTGGAGATCAGGCAGCCACATGCAAGCAGCATTGTGTTTGCTTGTTCTGCTCTTATACAACAATCTTGGCCATGTCAGAAGACACAGTCTTCAAAGAGATGGGTCCACACTATAAACACTGCAGGAGTTCTTATATATTTTAGGCCAGTCATGTATTTTGAAGGTGGAGGATGGCAGAGAGATTTCTATCTGGAGGAAATGCAGTTATCTGAGTTAAGTCCCCAGGTTATACACATATTTCCTACACGGCTGCCTCTGTGCTTTCCTCATCTATAAAGGGAAAACACAGATGAAGAGAGTATATCTACCTTTCACAGAAGACAGAGGCTCAGCATTAATTCATATTTTGTAGATCACAGGGTCTGCATAGAAATCCCACATGGCTCCTTCTTTCAAAAATTCCCCAAGACCAACAACTCTAGAGAAGCAAATGTAACCTAAGTAGGATTCAACTCACTGCTTCATGTCCTGCACTTGACACTCCATGTTCTCCTGCTGACTTCTCAGTATCTGTACCTCATACAGCAACCTGCTGAGGTCCTCCTGGCGCATCTTGGTCTCCTCACTTTTCACTACTGACACCTGAGGAGGGAAAATCAAAGGTGGATTTTACCAACACGAGAAGGGTCATGGGCAGAGTCATTGCTGTGGCCTGGGGGCAGGACTTCCACTAGCTGGGCTCTGATGTGCTGAAATAGTGGGACAGGCAACGTGCACAAGAGTCTGAACTATCCCTAAGGTATTACTGCAAGGGCCAAAGGGATAAAACACAGCAAAGAGCAGGACAAATCCTTTCATGCAGAGGGTGTGTTGGCAGCAGAACATTCCCCAGCAGAAGGGGAACTTCTTTCAAATCAGCTTATGGAAAGAAAAACAAATACAGTGTTTTGAGGACCAGGGAGGAATTGAACTGGGTTGTTTGATTAAACCTTTCTACTTTAACTTCAGATAGACACAATCCAGCCTTGTGTTTTACATGGATGAGGCTGTCGTATTGACATACTACATTTGTATTTCCAGAAGGCTTTTGCTGAAGCCCCTTTTCTGGAGTTGCTATGCTAATTCTAAAAGAGGACAGCTGTTTCTGGGCATCAGTAACAGGTTAAAAAACAGAAAACGGAGGACAGAAAAAGGTTATCTCTTCTATAATAACAGGAGATGACTGTCAGGAGACCCTGCAGGAGTTATGCTGTACTTGTAACAATTCAAAAGCAGAGGTAGAAGCAAGTCTGGCCTTGCAGCACTACACAAAGGTCTTGTAATACCGACAACAGAGCAAATAACCACGGTCAAAACTCTACTAAAAGTGCAGGCCTGCACACTGAAGACCCCTGCCCCAACTGTCCATGGAGATGGACAGAAACCAGATCACAGAGTGATTGCGGAGTCATGCTGAGCGGTCCATAGCACAGGGTCCTGTGATCTGAAAGCTATAGAGCATTTGGGGAGTTAAAGAGAGAAATGCAGCTGTGGTATAAACCCTCACAATGACCACGGAGTGCTGTTCTGGTCAATCCACCCCAAAAAAGGGCATTTCGGGGGGTTAGAAAGGCCCAAGGCTCCTGCTGGGAGGGAAACAAGGCATTTCCTGCTCAAGATGCCTGAGGGATGGGAAATACTGGGAAGTATTCATTACTTTTCTCCTAGCAGAAGGCCTGGGGGAAATAAATTAAATAGAGACAACAGGCTTAAAGCAAACCAAGGGAGCTACATGTCCACACAAAGACTAAGTTGTGGGGCATATTGCCGAGGGATGTTTTGAAGAAACACCATGCAGCCTCTCCTTATGGGTGGTGTGGAACCCTCTGGAGCAGGGGTCTGCCATGCCTCAGCCTTCCTTCCCACCCAAGGAGTTCACTGGGTGTCCCCCCACCCCGTGTCCCCTTACCTTCCTCTTGATGTGTTCCAGGAGGTGCTCGTGGCCCTGCAGGAAGCAGAGGTGCTGGAACTCAGTGTCATCCCGCTCGGGCTTGACGAGACCCCCCTGCTCGATGTTCACCACCTTCCTGAAGCCATCTGCAAGGAGAGGGTGTGGGTGAAGGGCCAACAGATCCAGACCTTCCTCTTCAACTCCCACACTGTCACTTCTGAGGATGTTTCTGTTCTTTCCCCCCACTTTTTCAAGCTGTGCCCCCTCCCTGCATCTGGGCATGCTTTTGGGCCACATCTGCAAGAAATCCAGCATAAAGAAGTGCACCGAGCATCCCACTGGCCACCCCAGCTGCTGGCCCACAACATGGAAGAGCTGCCAGCAAACCCTTGAGCGTGTTGGACTGACAGGAGCTAAAATGCCCGCTGTTATGAAATCTCTGGTTTGAGGTTGCCCAGAGAAGCTGTGGCTGCTCCATCCCTGGCAGCGTTCCAGGCCAGCTTGGACGGGGCTTGGAGCAACCTGGTCTAATGGAAGGTGTCCCTTCCTGTGGCAGGGAGTGGAACTGGATGAGCTTTAAGATCCTTTCCAATCCAAACCAGTCTGCAATTTGCAAGCCAAAGCGATTCAGGGGAAGGATTTTCAAAGGCACAGACCAGCAGCAGGTGCCCCTTTAGGAAAAGAAGGGTCCCATGCATATTTAGAAATCTACTCTGAGTACTTCTCTGAAGTCCTAGAAACATTTCTAAACTGTATCTATGAGCTGGCCTAAAAGGTACTGTATAGTTAAACATAAAAGTTAGAACTTAACTGAAGAATTTTGTGAATTAGTCATTGAAAAACTTCCCAAAGCTATCAGAAAAGAACCATACTTAATACAGTCATGATCTAGATATGTCTGAAAACTACACCTAAACCTCCTTTAAAGGGTGAAAATTATCAGCAAGGCAAGGCTTATAGGGAGAAGTACTGTGTTATTAGTTCAGCGGTACAGCTGGTGAAATGGGTAAGCTCTGGGCATGCTACCCTCAGAAGCAGCAGTTTCTGAGGGAGGTGGCATGGTATCAGGCTGCTGGAAAAAGCCCCATATAGAATAAAACGGAAAAGAAATAAAAATAGGTCATCAAATTGCTGCAATTTGAGAAGCAGAAAACCTGGTACCTGAAATTTGTACATCTCACAGTGTAATCTAACAGAAATTTCATGCTGGAATCTAAGTTCAGTGCAAGGAAGTCTGGGATCCCCTGGATCTCAGAGGCAAGTCCTCTTCAGGAAAACCAGTAATACCACAATAATGCATAAATGGGAGATAACTTTTCTATGCACGCTTCTCTTTCATGCTTCTGTCCCACCTGCTCTTGCTGTCACACCCATGTCTGTAGGACCCCCATGGCCAGGCTCTGGAGGTTGAACTCACACATGTTCAGCTGCCGGACGAAACTGGCCATGTTGTTGTGTTTGAAATACTTGGGCAGCACCTCTTTGGCAAAGCGTCCTTGGTCGAACACATGGAAGCTGGTGCCATTCTGCAAAGGAGACAAGGACAAAGGAGGAGCATCCCTGACCATGAAAGGGGCCCAGGAGGTGGTGGTTCCCTTGAGTCCTACAGCAGGGCAAGTCATGCTCTCAGAATTGCCACCTTGAAGCTAAGAGCAATGACAGCATCCTTCAGTGACGCATGTGCTCCTTTCAGTTCTGGTACAGTCAGTCCTCTACGACTGCAGTTTTGATCATTTCCTACTAAGCTTTGCCACTGCTTAGTTGAGAACCTCAGATGTGAGAAAAACTGCAGACTTTTGGATCCAGATTCTGTCAGCCTGTGATCAGCCCCCCTTGCATGGACGTCACAGAAAGATTCTGGTGTCCGAAGAGTTCCTGGAAAGTAGGAACTGCCATTATAAACCATCAATCTGCTTGTATAGGTCTAACCCAACCCATCTACTCCAGAGCACAGCAGTCCTGGAGGGATCGCAGCTTGGAAACATGGCACAAGAAACACATCAAGGCAAGAAAGCACATCATCAAAGCACATCATCTCTGGAGACACCACACTGATCCTGAAGCTCTACACACCATGTCCTGATTATCTTTGAAAGCACACAGCCACAAAGGCAAGCTGCAATATGTTAACAGTCATGCTCTACAGTCCAAGCTAGCAACATGCATATTAACCAGATAAAATACCCGCTCCTGGGTTTGCACTGCTAAGATCCATGACTGCAAAGCAATGCAAACTGCCTAGCATTGCTGGCAGAGACAGGCACACTGCAGGCCATGTGCTTTCCCTGCCTGGCCTTCTACCTGCTGACAGTTCAGCTGTACAGAGAGGGCCTGTGAGACACAACATGCTGAAGCTGCCTTGAAACATTCTGCAAACAGCAATTCATGCAAGCTTTATAAGGGACAGAAGAACTGACGATTAATTTTCAACGTTTTCTAAATGCCCAGCCTCAGCAGCCTCAGTGTCTCCAGGATATGGAGATAGGGAAACCACCTTAAATCCCATCTCTGCTCAGGATGGAGTTTGAAGGAATGAAGAATCATGATTTCAGGCTTTGCAGCATATGGTGCATTTTTGTGAACTTGCACAGAATGTTACTGCGGGGCAAACACTGGCTTTGCTTGTGGAGAAGAAGCTGCAAAGAGCTGCCAGGGGAACCACCCAACTGTGCAATCTAAGCTCACAGCTTTATAGAGACAGGCAAGATGCAGAGACCTATGCCAGTGAGAAGCCACCAGCAGATGTTAGGGACATACCAACCCAGCTGCAGCTGAGTTTCAAGCGACAGCAAGCCAAAGACACCAGGGTCTGCATGACTTTGGCAAGTGAGGGTCTGAGACCAGCACAGCCACTGTCATCCTTCTGCTGTGTTCAGTACTATTACCAGCAGTCAGGTGGTGCGACAGCCTGCGGAGTTATTTCACAGTGGACAGAGGACCATGAGTGCTCAGTGCAGGTCCCACATGCATCTGTGGCAAACCCTGCAGCCCTATTGGTTGCCACTACATCTTCATCACTGAAGATGAAGATGAATTCCCTCAATTCCCTCTGTGCTCTGGCTTGTTTGTCAGTTCTTACAACCCTGCATACCCACAAACATGCGGCTTTGTGTCAGCTCTACTTGCTCCTTGTTCACTGCTGCACACACTGTACAGAACTGTTTGCCTCAACAGCGCCAGGGTTTTCCCTATGATTCCTTACCCCATGCAGCAGAAGCAAAGGCTGATCCAGAACTTAAGAGATTCACTAATAACCTCTATGCTGGAAGTATCATCACAGACCAAGCTTGCAGATACAACAGCAGGGACCAGGGTTTTTCAGCACTGCAAAAGCTGCCTTGGGGACAGAGCTGATTTGTCCTGCTTCCCTTATGCTTCTGTCCATGCACTCTCTGGGATACAACTGTGCATCCTAGGCTGCACACACTGCTGTAAAATGAGAAGCACAAGGGGTTTGTGACCTGAACATCTCCTTATGGCCTCTCTTGAGAGGTCATTCCTTTGAATTTAAGGCTGCAGTGTACTCAGAAGCTGGCGCACCCAAAAGGCACCTAGAGACACTAGAGACTTCGGAGTTACTGTGTGTTCACCAGTGAACCCTGCGTGTACCAGCTTGTTCCCACACAGCAGCTTGTCTTACATCGCAGGAGCACCAACTGGGAGCAACTCTGAAAGTCTTCTCTGCCCAAGGCAAAATTGACTCTGTCAGTCTTGGCAGATGCTTAACTTCACTGTTTTTGACAGACACGCAGTGATGGACACCCTGTGCTCTGCCCAGGAAAGCTATATCAGAAATTTGCTAGGAGTTCTTTCTAACTGCATCTTCCATTTCAAAAAACCTACTAATCTAATTACTTCTTGTCCAATCTACCATGAGCACAGACAGCAGACTTCTGCTTTCCATCTTACAACTGCCTTTAGTGTATATATAAACCATTACCATGTTTCCTCTTCATCTCTCCTCCTTCATAGGTCCTTTTTTCTAAGAGTTCTGATTGTGGACAGAAATCTAAGGCACACACACAATTTCTCAGCTCCAACAACACTGATGGTTAGAAGAGGAAGAACTTGGGAAACATGGGAACATGCAACCTGGGAAACTTAGATATCTGAAAGCCTTACCAAAACCTCCCAAGAATGTAGCTGTAGCCTATGTTAGGTTGCAGGAAAGCAAAGCAAGGTGGTGATGGTCAGTCAAAAATAATGATGTTGTAACAGACAGGGGATTATTGATGCATGTTAGAACATCCTTCCCAGTTTGAAAGTCCTCATTTAAAACACACAATACCAAAACTTGGTGGTTCTGAAAAATATGGACATGTAATACCAACATCAGAAAGCATCCACTAAAACTTGGTGGTTCTGAAAGATATGGACATGTAATACCAACATCAGAAAGCAACCACTACCTTGATAATAATGCAGCTCAAATACTATCTCATGTCTTCAATGAAAACTCTGCTGGACACAAATACATGACAGAAAGGCTCAGAAAGGCTGCTTTAGACTTCCCTCCCCATCACCCTTAAGTCTGGCTTTTGTTATAGGTTCTCAATTTTGGAGAACACGTTTATGCCCATGACACATTAACTCCCTGCTGAAGACAAATCACATTATTTGCAACAAGTCTTAGGTCAAAAGCACAATTTGGTATCAAAATGCTGTATGTGGGGGACAAATAAATAATTTCAATTCTCTGATTGCACTTACTGCCCTAGTGACAAATAAGAAGCCAAAGCAATCTATCTCTATGAAACTGTACAGACACACATCGCCATGATCATCACACAGACTTGTTGAAAAATCAAGTAAAGCTCTTCCAAAATGAGAGTGATTTAGGGTGCCAGGCTGAGATATGTTTAAACTGTAAGTTTTAGCCCGAGGTCTAAATGCTGTTTATCTGCTGCCTGCTTCCAAGGTGTTTCTGAAAGACGTGTGTTTCTTAGCTGCAATACGGACAGCAGTGAAAATTTTTAAGGACTTTGCACCTTTTCTAGAAAATCTTAGGAAACTGCACATTCAACTGAAATGAAAACCTCCCTCAAAGAGCCTGGCTTTTTACAAGACTCGGTATCAGACACCCTTTAAGATGCTTCAAGTGAGATGTATATATATTGTTACTAAAATACTCCCAAACCAGTTGCCCTTTGGAACAGAAAAGCCACAATATTGCAGATAAATAATATCAAGTATATCCAAAAGGCTTCCTAATGAACTGTCAGTCCTTTCACTCTCCCAGTTAGCCATTGGCACTGTAAAGCAAAGGGAAGTTGCTGTGCAATGCAGTGCTCAGGCCTCAAACCTGAGTTTTTCTGGTGTTGCAGGCACTCAGTGACACCCCATACTCGCTGTACTTACAGTACTCCAGCAGATGAGATGGTTCGTTTCAGGATCTTCCACCAGCGTCCAGAGTTTGGTTAGGAAGGCTGGCACATTGCTGGAGTATCCATCCATCACCAGAGAGCTGGGTGAATCCTGCATAGTTTTCCAGCGTCCCAGCTACTCCAGCCCCATTGCTCTCGGGTTCAGAGAACCAACCACCCAATTTTATCCTGGGCCAGTGGAAAGTAGGCTCCCAGGGAGTCACATCAGCAGTGCTGCTCGCACTCTTCAAAACTCAGCACAATGCGATGGCATCACCAGCCCTGGAGAACAATACACAGAATGAAAGTGCACTGCAGCCGATCTCACAGCGCTGTGAATAAACACGCAGTGTCATGCACAGGGAACACGTGCGGAGCACCTTCTGCTGGGAGCCTGGCAACTCACCAGCATGAATCCACTGCCGAGAGTCTCTGGGACACCCAGGCACAACAATGCCTGGCTGGTGAAGACACAGGAATTGTCCTAAACTTTGGCTGGAACAGATGCACAAGGGCTGGCCAGACCTCAGGGCTGCACATCTTCAGCAAGGTTTTGGAAAGTCAGAATTGTAAGCTGGTTTGGCTACAGATCCCATGTTGCTTGTCAAGAGAAATTATTTGGCTCTTGGGTGAGAAAAAAAGGGTGATAAAACCAGCTACACATAGAATCTAAATGACAATAATATTTTTATTATTATTGTTGTTATTATTATTATAAATGCTTTAGATAGCTCTAAATAGGCGCTCCCAGTGCAGCTTTATCCCAGGCTCATTTAAACTCAGAAACTGCTTTTCAAACAGCATTTACCAAAATTTTTTATACAACAGACCAACACACACATCTCCTAATTCAGAGGCAAGATAACCTGCATGTGAATGCAGGTATCAGATGCAAAAACTGTTAGTTCTCTTGATTCTCCTGAGAAACACTAACAAGGTAATAAAAGCAAAGGTCTTTGCAAAAGGCATTCAAATTACAACCTGGAAATCTGCATTTCTGAGCAAGAGAAAGACAAGATGGACAAGGGAATTTGCAGGCTACATGTCTTTTATTACTACCTTGTGAATGTTTTTCCTGCAATGTTTTTTCCCTTGCTCAAATTTTCTAACATAATTCAGCCCCTGTTCTATCCCTCCAAGCTGGAAGTTACCTGATAACGGGTGAGCTCACCATCATTGAAATGCCAAAAGAGGAATTATCAAGGTTAGAATGGATTTTCCACCAGATGACCACAGTCCATTGCTATAGCTCACTGAATCTGCATGGCTAAGTACCCCACCGGGCAGGAAATGGCTGCATTGATGCTGCCACTTCCTTAACTGTCTATTTAAGTGGTTGCTGAGTACCTGACACAAAATGCTTGACTTTGCGGTTCTTTTGAAATGTAGAATCAAAATGAAGTTTCACTGAGGTCCTCAGTAAAAACCTGCAAAGGGTAAATTTGGCTTTCCTGCTATATAAGAAGCAGAGAACTACAAAGACTGGTCACTGAAGTGTTACTGGTTTCCAGGGATGCCATTCCTTGGTGACCTTCAGAGTGTACTGTTTCAGACTGGGGCAGTGTGTGAGGAATGCCTCTACCACCTCCTGGCTGACCACACAGTAGCAGTGGATCTCCAACAGATTTCTGCACTGTCTAGCCAGATCCACTAGAGAGGAATTTAAGTCCTTGGAGGACGTGGTTTTCAGTGTCAGCTTCTTTAAAGTACTGCTGTAGCTCTGGGTCACAAACCTAATCTGATTGACCATGTAATTATAGGTGTTAAGTTGCAGGGTGCTCACAGGTATATTCAGCTTTAGGATTTGTGGTATTTTGCAGGCAGGGACTGTATGATCAAACTCTAGGTCTACACAGAGTTCAGGATGCTTTTGGCTTACAGCAGCCCAGAGCTCTTCTGAGACCACTGGTGTATATTTATCCAGACGCTCACAGAAAATGTCTAAATGGGTGAAAGCTGCTCTTTCAGGCTTGAGCAGTTCCTGAAATACGTCATCAGACAAACTGGCATAGTAAACCCCCAAGGCCGAGAGCCTGGGACATGCTCTGAGAACTTTCCTAATGGTGTCTGGAGCCACGTTGCACACCAGGGTGCGGTTGTTGATGAACAAACTGTGCAGGTTTGGGTTGGTGGTAGCTAAGAGTTCAACAAGCTCATCACTGAGAGTGAAGGGCATTTGCCGAAAATCAACATGCTGAAGATCTATCTGGTTTTTAGCGTCACATATGTTCCGAATACTCTGTAGGATGTCCTGGCCAGAGTAGAAATAGGGGTTCTCCCCGCGGCACACAATGCACAGCTGCTGCAGCTTGTGGTTCTGCTTTGCCAACACATCCAAGATGCGTGTCACATTCTTCCGGCTGACCTCCTTGGACTGGTCAAACACGATCTTCAAGTGCTTGATTTGGCTGAGGAACTGGAGCAGGCTCTGCAGCATGCCTTCCTCATCCTCTGAATCACAGCTGGAAGGGGAAAACAAACTCTCAGTAACTGTGAACGCTGAGCTTGGTTACCACGGAGCAGACACTCTCCTTTACTAGTGCTTCTGCAAACATCAACAGACCCCCCAGGCACTTCTTCTCACTTGATGCCTGGAGAGTCACTGTAAGGCCAAACACTGAAGGAGTCAGGCAGTGAGAAGGGTCAGTTCCCATAAAGACCCATCAGAGAAGTGTCACAAGAAGGATAACTATTCAGTCACTTTGTCGCTTGTCATTTACAAATGGCAACTTGGAACAGTGAACCTAAGAATGCAATTATTTCCCATGGAACTCAAACCATTAGCAGCAACTGAAAAAAGAGCATATAACACAATTTTCTCTATTACATAAACAGGTGCTAGACATGTAAGATAATATCATCACACATAGAAGTCACAATGTCAATAATGTCATAGCAAAGTGGTGGAAATGTTTGACATTCGCTAGAAACAATGATCTAGTTACTCCTGCAAAGATGTTTGGACATTAGAACCTCATTCCTCTTACCTGATCTCTGTGAAGTACCAGACAGAGCTAGAAGACACAGCTGCAGCCCACCGTCTGCACACCTGGAAGACTGTGTATCTATCTTGAAGAGAAAGATAACAGAAAATCTGGATAAGGATTTCTTCTGGGATGCAGTTCCACAGTTCTGGAGCTGGAGCAGGCATTTTGCTGATTCAGTCGGGAATAGCAGTGGGAGAAACTTCCAAAACTGTAATTAATTCTCAAAAGTCCCTGTTCAGAAAAACAAAACAAACCAAGAAAAGATAGACACACATTAGGATTTATTTAACAAATCAAACCAGTGCAGCTGAATCATAAAAGACGCCAAAATTTTTTCCACTTTGAAATTTCACTGAATTTTGAAACTGAACACAAAAACAAGGAAATATATTGGCCAGTTGTTTTGCACAGGTTTTTCAAGCAGTCCTAAGAAGCTGGGTGATACTTACATGAGAAAACAGCCTCACATATCCATTTTTACTGAGAGGTTTGTAGCATCAGACGATTACCTAATTTCTTCATTTGCCTTCTTCCAAAGTGTGTTGTACCCATCTTTTGGATTCCCACACAAATAAAACCATCAGTGTGACATATTTTTTCAGCCCTCTCATAAACAAGTGAGGGATGTTTGAATGCAAACACTCCCTTTCCTAGGCTAGCACTGGAGTGTGGATCTCAATCGGAGTTTCATGGCATTCCCTCCTGCTTTTGAAGCCCCAGGCCCTGGCATAACAGCATTATCTCAGCATCGCTGGTTTCAGCTGAATGAAAACCTGCACTTCTAGATATCCTCCAAGTAGGAAAAGAGTTGAAAGCATCAAGGAAGTAGGGAGTAATGATGCAGAGAGCATAATGCAGAGAGGAACACAACCACACATTTTTCTAGAATAGCTATGAAGTGTGACTCGTTCTTTTGAGTGTGAGGTGGCAAGAGCATAGCAGCTCTGCTATCTTATCTACCATCGTATCAGTGACAACCCTCCTTCCACCCCTCAAGAGCTACAACAGCCAAGGGCTACAGTCCTGCTTCCTTCCTAGGAACTCGTTTTAGCATTTTCTCTGACAGTCACCTTAGACTTTCCTTCTTTTAGCTGCTTTTAACACTGTCTATAAAACATGTCTGTCAAAGTCATAGACTCTACTAGGTTGGAAAAGCCCTTTAAGATCACCAAGTCCAACCATTACCCCAGGACTGCCAAGTTCATCACTAAACCATGTCACTAAATATTAAACTACTCTTTGCCCTACCTGAAATCTCACATGCTCAGCTCCTTTAATTGTCAGTATTTTTCCTTAAAGCGTGAGCCCTTGGAGCCATGTAAAAAGGACCCCGAATCTCTTAGTAAGAGTGATGTAGTGATCGCTTAGAAAAGCTTAAAAACATAGCCTGAGAACAAGAAGACAGGCAGAAAAGCAAAATTATTAGTGTTAACTTTAATGAAGCAAATGACTCAGTCACTGAGAAGCATGGTTCATGGCCTGCCAGTGCTGTGGCTTGACTTGGTTCCACCTTGGGTGCCTGCTCTGGTGAGGACGTCCGGGTTCGGACTATCTCCCGTGGTCCACCGAGGATCTCACAGGATAGAGGGGTGCTGCCTGCCGCTGTGCAGAGCTTCGTCAGCTCTCAGCACAAGGCAGCAGGCTGGGAGTGAGCGGCCGCGGCCCAAACAGGAACAGGCGGTGCTGTGCTCGGGCGAGACGCCCGACGCTGTGAGCAGGCGGCACAGCGAAGCCCCTCCGGGTTCGGACTATCTCCCGTGGTCCACCGAGGATCTCACAGGATAGAGGGGTGCTGCCTGCCGCTGTGCAGAGCTTCGTCAGCTCTCAGCACAAGGCAGCAGGCTGGGAGTGAGCGGCCGCGGCCCAAACAGGAACAGGCGGTGCTGTGCTCGGGCGAGACGCCCGACGCTGTGAGCAGGCGGCACAGCGAAGCCCCGGCTCTTCGTCTACGCTGACTGCCCGCCGCTCCCAGCTCCGGCTGTGCCCCAGAGGGAGGAGCGGAGGAGGAGGTACTAAAAATAACAGCAGGCAGAGAGGCCCTTTCCCCGCTCGGATGCTGCGCTCTCCCCGGTGGGATGGCACAGATGAATAGCCCCATCTCCTGCTCCAGCACCCATACCCACCAGTTACTTAATACCCCACTTCCCTGAAGGGCCCCAGCACTGACCCTTCCATACTGCAGCTGCCTGGCTTAGGGGGAGCCTGTCCTGCCCCAGCCAAGCATTCCCTATTGAAGACATGCCGCTGCATCCTGACACCCAAGTCCTGCTGAGCCCAGCCACTCCCCACCCTGGAATCTTTCCTTCCCAAATGGGAAGCAACAGGGTGAAACACCAACTGCTTATCAAACATTTGGACTTCACCCAGTGGGTTGGTCCTTGAAAGCCTTCACTCGGCAGAGTTAGAGGAAGAGAAACTCCAGTCTCAGCCACCTTTTCCTTTTTTTAACCCCTCATATATACAGGGAACAGATTACCTTCAAGGAGAAAACGTTTGTGGGACCTGGATGGGTGATGGTCTCTGCAGCAACTCACCCTGTGCTTCCCACCTGGTTCTGGGAGCTGCTTCAGGCTTGCTTTTAGTAGGGGAAGGTTGGGATGTCTGGGCTCATTTAACCCAATTAACCCTTACATGCATGAACTTATGTGTTGCTTTTTAAACTGTCAGCAGCTAAATACCTGGTTCCCAGAAGCACTGGCAGTGCTGGCTCTGAAGGGGCTGGTGGGGGCTGCCTGCCCCTCTTCCTGCAAACCACAGCACCCACGAGACCCAGCCTGGATTAACTCCTTTCAGTGAAATTTTTCCTTTGACAAACAAGAGAGTTTATATTGTTAAAATACTGTTGTTGTAAAATAGCATTAAATCTATACGTATTATATATACATATTTATATATAAGAAATGTTTTAGAATACCTTCCACTTTTGTTTGAAGGTCAAGTCTCTTGAGAGCCTGCACAAACTGACTGCAGAGCCAGAGTGACAGCAGCAAGCATGCAGGCACAAAACCTGGCCCCAGGCCCTCACCAGCTGAGGACAAACGAGAGAGCTGCTGCTGTTACCCCTGTGCTTGTGGGAGGATGTCCAGGCAAGACAAACACAACCTGGGCAGGAAGCTGCTAACTGAGGTTCACTAACAGAGACCCAAATCCAGCTCCTTGCTTTGCTCACTATAGAACCTCTCATGGACTTGGGAAAAGCTGATTTAATCACTCTACCTGTGCATTCAGTTTGTCAGGGGAGCACTGTGGAGTTAACAGCCTCATCTGGCTCAGGAAGAGGTGGGAGATCATTCAGGTATCACTGCAGGAAGGACTAAACCAGAACACCCAGCAGAATTCAGCAGCCACGTTAACACCATTGTCTCACAGCTTCTGTAGGAGACACAAGGGCCAGCCCCATGTCCCTACCTGCTTGCACAGCTCAGCATCACCTCTGCTTTTGCTCAGTAGGGTCCCAGATGCCCTCTCCCATCAGTGTTGTTCTCATAAACAGTGTCAGAATCCCTGATCGTTTCTTTTGGGAGCTTTCCTCCTTCAATTACTGTGCTCTTAGATAGAAGTGTCCTGTCAAGCCTGATGGATTTGTCTGGAGAAGGAAACTCCACACCATTAATCCCTCTCCCCTCCTGAGCACACTCTGGATGCTGTTACCGCTGCTGGAGTTACAGATGACCCAAGGACACTTTTTAAAGGTGAGCTCCAGGGAAGGGATGGTCTAAGAGCTGAACTTCCTCCCGTGCTCGGTAATTATTAACACAACCAATCTTCATTTCACCATTCACTCTCATGAGCGGTGCCACGGGGGAGAGCTGATGAGAGCCAGCCAGGACTCGGCAGCCTTGCAGTACCATCAGCCACAAGCTCACAGGGTATCCCAGCACCCTGCTTTCACTAAGGACCACAGGCACGCACCCAGCCCCACTCGGGCTCAGCCATCTGAGCAGAGCTCCTTCTGACCATCTCACCTACAGGGTGACCAAGCGACCGAAACTGGGTGAGTGTTCTCCCGCCACCGGAGCCACCAGCCGCCTTGTGC
>NW_009910351.1:0-7580 GCF_000696875.1 Nestor notabilis
TATATATACACTTTATACATATATATATAAAATATAAAGTGTGCATGGTACAAATATCTTCTTCTGATCTACATATAACACTATAGTTGTTTCTCATTTTACATGTGAATTCACTTTAAAGGATCAAGCATTGATGCCCAACAATGAAAATTCAAGGCCAAAGTGATCTTCAGAAAATGCAGTATTGTAAAAAAACATTGCATCTTCCTTTTGTTTTGCTAAATTAAATAGTAGGGAAAACACTGAATTTTAAGCCAATATTTCATCAAATGTATTAATCTATTTTGTCTAATTTTTTTTTTTTTAACTCACATGTTGCTTTTGTGCCTAGAATATGTAAGTGCATTATAACTGATGCTGAATGGAAGTGTAATAAAACATCATTTTAGATCTTTCATTGCTTAGATTCAGTATTCATATTTCTCAATAAACTGTTCTAATCAAAAAGAACACAGATTTGAGAAATCTTTCTCTTTAAGAATATTAATCTTCTGATTTTTCTATTGCTTGGTGTTCAGAAAAAAAGTCTAAGAAACAACCAGTGCTTCACTCTTCAGATATTGTTTCAGGATTCATTTACAAGAATTACCAGTAACATTTCACTAAAATCTGTGGTTTCAGAATTAAAGGCTCTTTAATAGGTTCAAAACAAATATGCCATTAGTCTGGAAATGAAAAATGAGTCAGGAAAATATAGAATGCCACGGGTTTTGATGCTAAACTAATAGCAGAAAGGGTTGAGGAAATAAGGAACAGTAATACAGTTTTAATATTTTTGAATACTGTCATGTCATTTAGTAAGAATATATAAGAATTTTGTACCTTCTTTGTTGTGATCAATCCAGCCTTTACAGTGATTCTGTATGGCGGTGATTCTCCACCACAAAAACTCAGAGCATGCTTTGTTTCTTTTATAAATATTAATGGACGCAATATAGCTTTTCATGAAATAATCTGATCACATTTGTTTGCTGTAAATCACAGCAGTAACCTCAGGGGTATATTTTCTTAGCAACAAACACACAGAAATTCAAGAACAACTTATTCTTTTGTACAATATATTGAGAAAAGCTTCCCTTCCAGCTCAATAAAAATGATGTATACTGATATCTTACCTTGTAATTAAACCAAAGGAACAAACATAATTGTAAAATCTTACCCACATTACTGATTTTTCTCAGATGCTTTATCTTACTGTTTCTCTGCTGAGTTGATTCCTTAATGATTAGACTTTTATTAACTATCATTTCTCATTAATGTTTTATGCAAAATTATGTTTTGAGCACATCAGGGTGTTTTTTCTTTGATGTTTTTATTATACTGTTTTCTTCCTGCATAGATTAATTTTTTTACACAAAGATAACTCCAAATTCACGTCTGCTAGAATAGGTGAAAAATGTTCAATAGCTATATTAAGAAAAGTTTGCCTCTCTCAGTTCATATGCTGTAGCAGGCTGCAACAGGTACCTAGATGTATGAAAACATACATTTATTTTAAACTATATACTCAGTTTCTCTGAATGATTTTTATACATGAATCATTTGTAAATAACTTGTTAAAAGTATTACAAATCCAGAAAATTTTGATTAGCACCATCAGCTTTCCCTGTGATTGTTTAAATAGCAAATAGAAATATGTGTGTCTATCGACTAGCAAAGAAGATGTGCTTTCTAGCACATCATGTGGTTTAGAACTTTCCAGTTGAAACCAAGATACAGAAGAGAAAGAACAATGTATGCCTTTGTGTGGACTCAGAGATGGACTGTGCATGAGAATTCAAGAGAAAAGACTGCTGGGTAAGATGTGACCATACTGCTTAGTTGTAACTGCTCAAGGTAACACTTTTTTATTTCCTTGCATAAGAATGCAATACTTTTATGTTTTAGAAACAGTGTGCACTTTGTAAATGTAAAGTTAAATTTACACAATGATTTGCAGGAATGAATACAAATAGCTAAATATTCAGGGCAATTGAATAAGGTGAAGGATGAGATTAAAAGTTTATTACTAATATTTCCTGTTCATTGTTAAATGATAATGCCTGTCTCAGGAAATCTCAGGAAATCCTCTAATATCACATGAGGACTTTCATCTCAGTTTGGAAGGACATCTCCACATAGACCTTTGCAAAGTTTTGCTTTATAATTTTGTCGTGTTTGTCAGTTGCAGTTTAAATAATGGTCCACCTAATCAGCTTTGTCTTGCTGTTATCTGTCTGACTTTAATAATAAAACCCCATAATTCTTGGAAAAAGAAAGAAGTGCCATTTTAAAGTTTACATTGTGCAGATCTGGTGAGCAGACAGGTATTTCTTCATTCTGATTTAATTCTGGAATTCATTTGCTGCCTTCAACATACTCAGAATTACTGATGGATACTCAGGGTGTGGGTATGAGCACATCCAAACACAGAGAGGGCAAGATGAGTGCTCCTCCGCTCAACTGGGAATCAGCATAGGGGCCTGAGGATGCACAGCAACGTGATGGAAATGATGGCAAGAGTTTCTGGCAGGAGGAAGCATCTGTCTGTTAGCTTGTTGATTGTGGGATTGGCCTTCTTAATGAGTTGACATGGATAACTACCTCAGGGACACAATGATAATGTTGCTGTACAGGTATGCTGCCGCAAACTAATAATCCTGTTCGAGTGTCTTTTTTTTCCCTTTCTTCAATTTCTGCCTAGATTTATGAATTATAATTAATAACTTAGCTGGAAGCACTTGTTTTGTCATCTTTGATGAGGAGCGCTACACATTTGTAATCTTGGTTTATTGTATCAGTTCATGCACAGCACAGAAAACTGTAGAAGGGTACCCATGGGAAGGAGGAATGCCATGACCCTCTTGCAAGAGCATATTCAGATTATTTCATCAGATATGCAGTTTTTCCATTTCTTTGACAGTCTGCCTGTTAGTATTCCTGTCGGTATCGCCAGTCAGCCCTCAGAAATACCTTCCCGTATTCTGAATGTCCTGTTCTGTCTGCTCTTGCAAGGGGTATTCCCCAGTAGAGAGTAGCTTCCTTGTTTAATCTACAGAAGTGGTAAAAATATAGTGCTATCCTAGGTCTTGAAAGCTCTTGGATGTTACTTCAACTTCACTCAGATAACTAGGGAATCTTCTTTTGAGGATCAAAAGTAGAGAGCCTAATTTTGGACTAGAGTTTATGTTCCCTTTTAAGAATATTTAACCTTTATACTATCAAAAGTGGGAGAAATCCACTTGCTCTAGTCTTTTTTTTTCTTATTTTAATTTTGTTGTAATACGTCAGCCAAGTTCCAGCCGCTATGTATTCATCTATTTTATCTGACAAGCCATATATAAAGATTCAGTTCAGTGTTTATCACAGTACAAAAGTTATAAAGCCCTGAAAAACATGGTTTCAAATATATTAGAAACAGTGACATACACTAACATATTGTGACAGTAACATCAGTGCTATAATATAAAAGGTTACTAAGACATATTGGCAGTCAAGGCTGCTTTGCACTGCTATGATTGCTCTTTTTATAGGCATGGTAATGCAGCTTAGTTCCCAAGTATCACATGTTGGCAAATAGGGGCATAGTAGTCAGGAAATATTCTTCCATATGAAAAGATTCTTTCTTTTTGGTATCATAAAGCATTGGTAATGACAGTTTGTGATCTGAAAGGCCAAGTCTAGGAGAAGCCACTCTTCCAATCAGTGTTGGTTAGACCTCTCATCCTAGAAAGGAAAGTGCTCTTGAGGGCAACTGCTATAATGTTATCTTTGTAAAGACTGAAGACAATGAAGGGTAGAGGGAGCCAAGATTTAAGCTCTCATAATGTCTTTTCTCCAGAAACAGAGAAGGAACTGCTAGAATATGTGACGCTGGTATGCAAAGTACTGCCAGTACTAGAGAGGAAAGTGATAAAAAGAATACTGTAGTTAAAATGTCAGCACTATGTTCACTGAGGATAGAATAAGGAATGTGTAGGTGGAAAAAAAAGAATGTAAAATTCAGTTCTGATCTCTCTCTCTAGTGAAATGTAATTTTCCAAGATGCTTACATCTAAAGATTAAAGTTGCATAAACAGGCACACAACAACTGAAATGAAAATAATAGTAATAAAATAGTGTAATTACCCAGGTGCTTGAGGAAGAGAAGAAAATAATCTACTACCCACCCACTGCTGAAGAGATGTTAAGTAGCCCAGAAAGCTACATTCGTGCTGCACAGTGACCGCTCCTTGGAACTCTGCAAGTCCATGCTGGTAAAAATTTCTGTTTCTGAATCATGGTTCTCAAAATTTTCTTAAGTTTAAAAGTCTGAAATATTTTAAGGGTTATGTTATAGACCCTCATAGTGGTATTTTAGCAACGTGAAACTGATGGTCCTTTCTTTTGTGATGTGGTGTGGTTTATGTCACTTATGCAGATTAAAAGAATACAGAGGTGTTTCAGAAACTCCTGGAACAGCTTTGGAGACTTATCCTGAGAGAAGGGAAGCAAAACGTCATTCAAGCTCATCAACATTAATTTTTGAAATGGTCACTGGTGCATAAAATCCCCCAACCCTTGCTCAGCCATCTCTCAGATGGTGCTAACTGGCCCAGGTCATTATCATGCCAGTTATATGCTATCGTTTCAGCACCATGCAGCTAGACTACAATCCAGTAGTTTAGCTTGTTTCTTCTCCTTTTTTAGCAACAGAGACATAGTTTAAAAGCCTAAAGACATAACTATAGTTCCAACAGTCATATTAACAGAATAACTGACACACGATCCATGAGTAATTATTTAATTATTTTTCTGTTCTCCAGAATTTTATATTTTTTCTGTGAAGCTTTTATCTGGTTTTATACAACATTTTGCCTCCTAGAAACACTGACCAAAATTTCACATTCAGTCATTATCTCCCTGTCGTGGTTTAAGCCCAGCCGGCAACTTGGAACCACGCAGCCGCTCGCTCACTCCCCCCCTTTTTCCTTCCTCCCCCCGCTCCCGGAGGGATGGGGAGGAGAATCGAAGGAATGTAACTCCCACGGGTTGAGATAACAGCACTGCTGCTTCTCATTCTCAATCCCTCAAGACAAAATGGTCTTTTCCCTGAAGAGAATGCCATAACCAAATGGTGAAATGATTGAGCTTCATTCATAGTCTTGCGGTCAGATGGAGTAAAGACTTAAAGATTTGAGCTCTGGCACAGTCTTTTTTTTCTACCTAGATCCACTAATCCTCCTTCTTAACTTTAACATATACATATATAATGTCTACATACATACATAAGCACACACATCTTCATTTCCGTATGCACACAGGCACAAATACGCATACACAGTCATTGCTCTGAAGAACATAAAAGGAACAGTAGGAATATGTGATTCAATTTACTTTTTTTTTTTCCTATTCTATATATCTACTGAGCTACCCAAGTTGTATTTTTTATCACATTCAAGTTTTACATCTTTTTTGAACTTTCTCCTCTTTGCCTTCTTTTTATTTGCAATTAGCACAGATATACTCTGCAGAATGAATTTGTCTTGGCAATGTAATTAAGTGTCAGGTACTTAAAATGAAATTAAATGCTCCTACAATTCATAGTGGAGTCCTCTGACCATTCCTGTTTAATACTGGTACCAGTGAAGTCAAAAGACCTCTAATGAAAGCAAATAGGTACTGATATGTTCTGTTACAGATTTAATTCAAGTAGCTCCTTTTAAGCGAGGGATTTATATCAGCATAAAATCAATATAAGACTCAAAATCAAAGCCTATAAAATGTAAATGGTGTCCAAAATTGACAGTAGTTATTTATCTCTATTGATTTCTCAGTAAACAATCTGTGAGATATGAATGGGAAACGTTTTTTTTACTGGCATAGTCCTGAAATGTTGCTTGCTGGTCTTGACTTTCTGGTTTTGGGGGGGTTTGTTTTGGGATTTGTTGGGATTTTTTCACTTTGGCAGCAAGGGAAACATGGCTTATGTTGAGCTCAGCATTGTGAACCATGGCCAAACTAGCACAAACCAGACCATACTAGCACAAACAAGACCATTAGCTCCTCATCATCTAGTTAGAGCTTTGCTCTTGAGAAAGACTCAGCACTCCCACATTTCTTACCTGCTTGTCAGGTAAAGCAGCCACTGAAGTAAAATGATATCACTCAGGCTCCAGGACTGCATCTGTTTTAAAGCTTCCTCCAATGCCTCAGCCATTGCTGTTGTTTTGTGTTGAATTATGGGCATACTTTTGGCTGATTTGGAGAAGGTATTAGATTATACTCTTCAACAAGTTCATCTTACTGCATAGTACTGCAGATGCAAGACAGACACCACCCTTTCAAAGTGGTTAAGCCAGGTGTGCAATGAGGTGTGCAATGAGGTGTGCAATGAGGTGTGCAACTACCTGTGCACTGCAGAATAGTGGCTCTGACATACTATAAACTTATGATGTGATGTGTGACAGCCCTGAGTATATTGGGTCCATTTTTAGTCATTCAAGAATTATTTTTAAAACATCAACAGGCTTTCTTCGATTTAGGAAAGAATAACAAACAATTCAGGCTTTACTTGGTTGCCCATGCACAGGTCTCTAATGCTGCTCTTGATGTTTTTGGCTATCCCACTTGGATAGCCAGAAATATGAATATATGTTGGGTTTGGGATTATACCTATCAGCCCTATATAGACGTCTGCCAGATGCAAGAAGGCATCTACCTCAAAGGTACTAAATCCTTGTTTTTAAATGACTGTATGAGACCCATCCATAAGGGAATTCATGCTATGTCTACCTGTAATACAATAAGTAAATCACCCTTTGAGGTGACTGTTTCTTGTTATTGACTGCAGCTGCTTTTCTTTTTCTAGATGATATTCAGACAGCTTAGAAAGATAAGGTGATTCATCTCAGTGTTTCTAGGATGAGGTTTCTGAAAACCTCGTTTTTTTCTAAATATTTATAAGTCACCTTAATTTTAGATTATGCACTTGGAACTTGGGAGAAAAATTCATAAAGATCATAAGCTCTTAAGCCAGTGGGACACAACCTTAGGATGCAGAGAGAATCCTGATGCAGTCCATCTTTCTCACTTTTTCTCAGTATTGATATCAGTACAGAATTACTCAAACTCGTAGTAAGTAGATTTACTTACTACGGGCAGTAACTCATTAAACCACACTAAACCAACATGTCTTTATATAAAAAAATTGACCTGGATTAAATATTTTGGCACAATTTCTTGTGCAAACACTGCCCTCACTGTTACAATGCCTTTTATTCTAGAATAGGGTAATTTTGCACAACAAAGGCTTTTGGTAGGTTCAAATTGAAGGGAAGTGGAGAGGAGTAAAAGGACTCCTGCATCAGCACTCGCTGGTTAAGTACATACTCCTGAGCCATGTGGCATGGACACAGGCAAATATCTATATAGTTCCTTCCTTCCATCATTCAGAAAGATGCTGCATTTTCCCCCAGGGACAGAAAATTACAGGATGCAATCCCTCAAACATTAATTCTGAACATTTCTCTGTGTAGAGAACTTCTCATGGAGAAAAAAGTGAGTTCTGAATCTAATAAAGGCTTTTAATATTTTTTTTAATAAAAAGAAAAAATAAATAA
>NW_009910352.1:0-4641 GCF_000696875.1 Nestor notabilis
TGGTCGATGATGGCTCGTTTAAATCTGCCACTGTCACTTATATATTTGCTTCCAGTTAATTTTACTGAAATAAATGAAGATACATGCTTGAGTTAGTACTGTATGACCACTTCCTAGGAATAAGACCTTGAAAAAAGGTGTTACACATATATACGAAGGTGAAATAACAGTTGTATTTTGTGACTTTGTGAGTAATGCGAGATCTGGACCTATAATACTCCGTTTCATTTCCACCTCATGTCCCTAGTGTCTTTGTGGAGCCTGGTAGAAATGGGCTGATGCAGTGTTTTTGCTCAGCTGGGTACAATCATTATTCTGTATATTGTGAAATCCTCTTTCTGAGCATCTGAAGTGTACATGGAGAAGTTAACAGGTGATCTTTTGAAACCATTTTAAGACTGAATGAAATTCAGAATGTTGTGTGTATGGTATTTTCTGTATTTCCTTTATATATTAAGTCTTGCTGCTCTGTTAAAAGTCAAAGTGTAGAGTGTTTTAAGAGATGTTGATTCAGTTCCTGACTGCCTCACTATGTATCTTTAAAGTTTGATCGATTGTCTAGAATTTCACACAAGTGAACGACTAGTTTAGATAATAATTCACTTTCGGTAGGGTTTGCCTCACAATGTTATGGTCCTTTAGAAATTCAGTATCTCTGGGTTTTTCCTATTTTAGAAGATGTATGGCCAAGATTCAGGTAAAATTACTCTTTGCATATGATCAAAAAAGCTTTGCAGTGAATGACACTAATTCAAATGTGAAGCTGTTAGAAGGTTTCACATTTGTTGTGTCAAATTCTGACTTATTCCACTCACTCTGATTTACTCTTTATTCCTTTCATAGGTGCCTATCTTGTGCCATACTTAATCTTGCTACTAATAGTAGGGATTCCACTCTTTTTCTTGGAGCTTGCTGTGGGGCAGAGGATCCGCCGAGGGAGTATTGGTGTATGGAATTATATCAGCCCCAAACTCGGAGGAATTGGATTTGCAAGCTGTGTAGTAAGTTTTTAACATTAATTGTGTTTTGTTTTCAGGCTTTCTGTTTTGATGCAGGGAAAGACCACTGATGTGTACTTGAGCAGCAAGGTCTGTTTACAAGGTTTTGGAAGATCTTAAAACTTAATACATTAAAAAATGTTGTTATAGACGTGTCTGTAAAACCACTTAACTTGTATTTTGTGATTCTTTCAAAATTAGCAGCTAGGAACAGAGTAGTCTTCTGGAGAAAAAAAGCCTATAAAAGTAGAGGTGTTATATGATAAATACAGAGAAAAGCGAAAATTTAGAAAATGGCAGGTACTTTAATGGGGCAAACCATTCAGTTCTTTTTCTGATTTATTTTAATTAAAATTAGGTTCAGTGGCTGATGTGCTGAAATATGCAGAAGTTCAGTTAGGATTTTTTTCTTATTTTTTTAATTTGCAAATGTAGTTACATTTATCAACCTTTTTATCTGTCTTTTTTATAGGTGTGTTTCTTTGTGGCCCTGTACTACAATGTCATTATTGGATGGAGTCTGTTTTACTTTTCCCAGTCTTTTCAGCATCCATTACCATGGGACCAGTGTCCTTTAGTTAAAAATACATCTCATACCTGTAAGTCTATACTAATGTTCTTAAAATTAAAACCAAAAGGAGAAAAAAACCCCACAATTCAAAGAGATACTTATGGGGAAAAAAAAAAAAGAGTGTTGCATGCAAAGCTGGTTTTCCATCTTAATATGATGTCACATTATTAAATAATAAAAAATGCAATGAAAAACCCCAATTTAAGATAAATATACTGTATTTTGAAAGGAACATTACTGTCAACAGCTTTTTAAAGAGTAATGAAATAAAGAGAGTGCTACTTAGTGTGTTGCAGGGAAAAAAAAAAGAGTTCTGATTACTCTCTTCCTGATATTCATACTGCTTTTTATGTTTACTTGCTGAAAAACAAAGGTGGAAGGATATTTCTACACTTCAATTGGTAGGATACTTCCTGGAGAAAAGCAAAAAGTGTTGCATTACTAACAAAGCAGAAAATTGAATACTATAAACTTCAATGAAATGCATGTGGTGAAAGCATGGTTTGCGTTGTAAACTAGTGGAATTGAGATAATTGGTCATTGGTTTGCTACTATAATGAGATGATCTTACATGGACATATTATACAACAGCATTAGAAGCTCCTTATCCCTTGGTTTTGGTTATCGTAACAGTTACACACTTTGCATTATCCTTGCTATTGAAAAACAAAATGCTTATTTTAATTTCAGATTTTATTTTTTTTTTTAGATTACCTTTAATTGGTTTTTTGTTTGCTTGGGTTTTTTTACTGCTTCAATAAAGAACATAACCAGGGACATTTAAAAAGTTGTATGACATTTTTATAGTGTCTTTGCTGGAGTTCCTTGCTTCAGTTGTTTGAAATAATCAGTATTTGTGAATGTTGGCACATAGTCGAATAGACTGTGTTCCACAAGCTGTTGTCTATTAATCAAGCCATAGTGGTTGTTCATATACTCTTACCCTAAGAGTTAAGAGTAATCTGCATAAGTAATAAGATACAGTGTGTCAGCCTAACTTCAGCAGAGGTCATCTGAACTATGCTTACACAAAGTATTACATGTGATAAATTCCTATAATTTTTGACAGTTTATTTCAGTGAAGATCTGAAACCTGTGTTAGGTTTCTTCAAATGAATGTATCTTTCCCTTCTTTTCATTAATTACCTTGACTCAGGAGAATAAAAAAACCCCACTTCTGTAATGCACACAGCAACTTTCATTTATCATTACTGTGTAGGAGCCATTTTTTCATCACTTAGGTGATGATGATGTAATTGTTTGTAATAGTAATTAATTGCTTGTTGATTTGAGTGTCATATCAAAGCAGACACAAGCAAGAATTTATTTTCAAAATGGTGTTCAATTTCAGAAAGATACTTTTCATAGGGTATACGTCACAGTATCATACATAGGTAATATAATGTGTGATAAAGAAAACGTATGTCTTCATCTAGGCCTGCCTGCTATTTAGTAATTAAGTGAAAAATTCTGCCTAGGACTCTGCTTGACCATATGCAAAGAAACACCTTATCCCAAAAGGGTGTTTTAGAAAGATCTACACAGAACCTTTCTCCAACAGCAATCGCTTTGTCTTTTAGACAACATCTTAAGACCATTTGAGTTTAGTTTCTCAGGAAATTATGGTGGCACAATTACAAATATTAAGAATTGGTAAAACACTGTTATGAAATGTTGGGAAAATACTTTTGTTCTGAGCCCCATTCTTCACTTGCTAACATCTCTTGACAGTTGTGGAGCCAGAGTGTGAAAAAAGTTCTGCAACCACTTACTACTGGTACAGAGAAGCACTGAATATTTCGAGCTCTCTGTCAGAAAGTGGAGGTTTAAACTGGAAGATGACTATCTGCTTGCTGGCTGCCTGGGTCATGGTATGCCTAGCCATGATCAAAGGCATTCAGTCCTCAGGCAAAGTGAGTATACTGTTTACTTAAATGACAGTATTTTACTTTGAAACATTTCATGACATTTTTGTTCACCACACCTTCTGTTTACTCTCTCCTGCAAACTGTAGGAGCAGGTTAGAAGCTGTAACTCACTCCAGTAGTTGTATAATCTCAGGTAGAGGAATGTTGGTAGTTGAGCATTAAAATTGTAGTAATTTTAGTGGGAATTGTAGTAATTTAGTGGGAGTTGAGAGCTCAAGAGCAATTTCTGTTCCCATCACCATAACTGTTACTCATAACTGTACCTCAGCTTTATTGTGCAGCGTTAAGTCTGCATGCTTCTAAATGTCTCTAAATGTCTGCAGAATTAGGTTCCCATGTATACTCACATTATGTTTGCAGTGCACGCAGGTCCTCAAAAGTCCTTGCCATTTTTGTTACTGTCATTGGTACGTATGCTTCTGTCGTTAACACAGCTGCTTTTTAGGATTCTGGATTGTTTCTTTTGACTAATGACTGCCATCCCGTTGCATCAGAGTACAACACCCTGTCTTCTTTCCTTACTATGCAGCCAACTGGGATTGGCTAGTGAGTGATATGCTAGCTCCACTGATCTCTGTAGGATTCTAAATGAAAAATAATATGTTGTAATAGCAAATTTTTTTGCTATTAAAAAATTTGGCACTGAGGTGGAAAATTCTGTGACCTCTTTAGTGTATTTCAAATGAAGAACTATCAAGTTTAGCGAGAGAATCATATTACTATAAAGTACAGAATACATTTGCTTTTCAGTGATGGAGAATGAAAGATTGTATTTGATTACTTTTTTTTTGTTGTTGTTGTTTTGGCATTAAGCATTACTTTGTGGTTTGAATCCACTGGTTATGTACATCAATTGACTCTTGTCTTCTCTCCTGAAGACAGAATGAATTTCTATTTGTGCTCCATATCTTTACTATACCATGTACTTGAATCAAAGTGCATTTGTAAAGTGAAACAGTTCTGAAACAATCTACTTCTGTCCTTCTTGTCATCATCTCATTGAATTCACGCTGAACTTCCCTGGAAGCCCAGCTGTTTTCAGTTAGTCAACACAATGACAACCGTATTGTTTTAATAGAGAATTTATTTTACAGTTGTGATTTTGCTTTCTTCTGCAGAGACAAGGGGAATGGGAAGTTTCCCT
>NW_009910352.1:4672-9342 GCF_000696875.1 Nestor notabilis
TAACAGCATTTGATTATCAATTCAGTCATATATTGAAGAGATACTGAATAGTGAATGAAGCTATTAAAAATAAAGTCCATGGATGTCATGGTAAATTTCTTCTTAATGTCTTTCAGATCATGTATTTTAGTTCCCTTTTTCCTTATGTGGTACTTTTATGCTTTCTGATCAGAGGACTGCTCCTTAATGGGTCAGTGGATGGAATTCGTCACATGTTCACACCTAAGGTGCGTGCTTAATTTCTGTTTGCAATGTATGCAGTGGCAATTTGTCCATTTATGAGTACTCTCATTTAAGCTTATTGTCTTCATAGAACATTTGGCCATATTTCTGTTTGGTTAAATGGGATAACAAGCCCTGAGATCCAAAGGCTCTAAGTGTTCCAAGGGCCTGTGTAGAGTTACCTCCTTTAGGTGAAAAGTTCCCAGAGTTAGATGTCTTTACAAAGCTAATGACTGAAAGTGCTGTTTACAGGATTCAGGATGTTCAGGTCGTTCCAAATACTGAAAAGAGAAGTAAATCTTAAATCTTGCTATTCTGTAGGATTGAAATGCCTAGTTCTGGGATATCACAGTGAAATGCCTTACCTTGAACACTCTGATGGCTTTACATAATTAACTGATTGCTTAGTAGCCCAAAGTACAGGGGAATTATCTTTAATACTAAAATAGTGTAAGTACTCACCACTCAGCTTTCCTTATTGTGTTCCTTATGGGTGTCTTGTAATGCCAAGATAGCAGCAGGTCTAAACATTTTCTCTTTTTTTTTTTTTTTACTGTCAACATTTTAACGGGGAATGTGTTTTAACAGAGCTTTAGATTTTGTAACTACGGAGGTGAGAAAGGATTTTACAAATCATTGTTTAGCCTGAAGATCTGAATTCTGCCGCCCACACGCATCTCAAATGCTTGTATGTACTACAGGAACAGCACATTTGAGTAGTCAGAGTCGTACTCAGTAATGCATAATGCTGGGCTTCATACTGTGTTATGAAATGGACTTTTCAACAAGTCCATTTCATAATACAGTTAAGCAGGACAGGAGTGAGGTTTTAAAAACAAAAGCCAAATAATAGGATTATTAAAATCAATGCGCATAGCGGCTAATGCCAGATGACAGGTTGTTGTCAGTTGTATTGATCCCAGGTGTTTTGAGTCTGTGGAGAACTGTCATCTTATAAAAATGACCTTTGTTAGCTATCACATTGTTATTTCTTGCATTGTGATACGCAGTCATGCTCCACTCGCTGTCACGGCTTCAGAGAGTCATGGTTCTTCAGGAACTGGCAGGCTGCTTGGGCAAATTTGGGAAATCTGAGGAACAGAGAAATGTAATGCTTACTAACAAAGAGAAAGTCTGCAGCAGAAATGGAGAGATGGAATGCAAACCTCTTGAAGTTATAATTTGTTTTCTCAAACACAGTCCTTTCTTTAACTAGAAAAGTGTCAGTAAATACTGAAGGAAATATTGAAAGCACCCCTTGAATACCAATACTTCTTCACTGTTTCATCTTTCATAAGTCAGACCTAGAAGAAGTTGCAGCTGATGCTTACTTTAAAGTTACATTTTAACTTAGTTATACAGTTGTTCCAAGTTTTTAATTCCTTCTACTGGTTTCCAGTCCCGTATCTCAAAAGTTAAGTTGTGGTTTAAATTTGAGGTTAGGAGGCCTCTATGTCACGTACAGTGTATGTGAATATAAACCTTCAAAAGTATTTTCATTATAATGAGTGATTGTTTCTGTACTTGACACTAATGTGGAGTGTAGATTCATATGAAACTGCCTAAAGGAACTCAGACTCCCCCACCTGTTGTTGTTTCCATTCACTCCATAGTGTTAACAGTTTCTCTGGGGAGGAAGACTGTAAAAAGGATTGCTAAACTGATCTAGGTTGAAAATTATACAGCTGGATAAGTGTGAGAGGGGAAAGAAATCAGTTTTTCAGCCTCGATTAGTTCAGTTGTACAGCCACATTTAGACCACCACTATCACACCATACTCCCACAGAAGAGTTGTGTCAGCGCGGCAGAGGACTAGCAGTCATTGGTGCAGGTGTGAGAGCACAGGGCTAATGAAGACGGGGAGAATTTCTCTGTTTGGTGTGGTTGATGAATAAAGCAGAAACTCTAAATAATAACCTTAATGAAAAACCTAAAGAAAGGAACATGGAAAGCCCACTGAAGTCACCTGCTGCAATGAAACTGCAGTAGGACTGTATGAAGCTTAAATTACAGAGCCTCCAAAATTTTACTGAAAAAATCTTACATAGCAAATCAATTACAAATTTATTTTGAAATGCTAGACAATGTGTGTCTGAGGCCATATTGCCTTCAATGATACTGAATGATACATGGCAGAAAGTGAGAAGTATTTTCATACCAATTCCAGTTAGATTTGGCAAAAATTAAGAATAATCCTCAAGCTCCCTCTCGTGGAAAAGCTCCAGCATGACTCTGTGATACAGGCAGCTAGAACTATGTGCAATAGCTACTTGTGCATTGTAATTAAAACAAAAAACTGTTATAAGATGACTTATAACTTTGTAACAAAGATATTTCTTGAAATATGATCATCTGAATGAGCAGTACAGTTCAGTTTTTTGATAAAAGGCTTAGTTGTCTCTCAAATACCTGACCCGTTTTACTTAGGGTAAGTTCAAGGCATCTGGCTTAAGGGACATTTGAGTCATTAACTGTAGAGATTGTGGTGGCCAACGTTTATTTGATCTATTGCATTTTGCTTTACATATTTGCATGTCTAGAATACCATATAAGCATGTGTATCTCATGTTCACTTTTTTTTTTTTAAAGTAGCAGCAAAGCAACTTTCAGCATACTTAATGCATTTAAAAGAGGGTTGATCATCCCAAAATACATTGTAATTCTAACAACTGTCAATACATATACTGTTAAAAAAACCCCACAGTAAATACTGTCAAATTAAAATATAATTTCTTTTTATTTCTCAGTATAACTAGCTGCTCTTTGATTTATCATATAGCTTCAGTGGTGTCTCATTATTGGGAACACAGTATATAGCATGTTTCTCTTTAAGGATTATATCACATAAAATGAAGAGAATTTCTAGCCCATAAGTTCACTCAACTTTAGGTGTCATATTCAGCTTTCATTCTAGCATAATAAAAATACATTTGTAGTTGAGTATTAGTATTTTATGATGTAGGTTGTCTTCCTGTTTGTTATTTTTTTTGTTTTTCTGTTATCTTTTCATATAATAGAAATGCATTTTATAGCTGACATATATTATATCTAATTTCAAACAGCTTGAAATAATGCTGGAGCCCAAGGTCTGGAGAGAAGCTGCTACTCAGGTGTTCTTTGCCTTAGGGCTTGGATTTGGTGGAGTCATTGCCTTTTCAAGCTACAACAAGAGAGACAACAACTGCCATTTTGATGCTGTACTGGTGTCCTTCATCAATTTTTTCACTTCTGTGCTGGCAACTTTGGTGGTGTTTGCAGTTCTGGGCTTCAAAGCCAATATCATAAATGAAAAATGTGTTATCCAGTATGAATATAAATTATTTTTATTTTTTTTTATATTTCATGTATGAATTAACACAGATCATTGAGTTTGATTTCTCTGTTTTATTATGTTTTGCAGAAATTCAGAGAAGATTTTAAAACTTCTGAAAATAGGCAGTCTGAGCCAGGATATGATCCCACATCATATCAATTTCTCAAGCATTACAGCAGAAGATTACAATTTAGTTTATGACATTATTCAGAAAGTTAAAGAAGAAGAGTTTGATTCTCTTGGTCTGAAATCTTGTCAAATTGAAGATGAACTTAACAAGGTGAGGGTAATAAGTAAGTCAAATACAGAGATGATGAGCAGATGAATATTTTTAAGTCTGTGTAAGTATACTTCAGTCTATCAGTACAGCGTACCTGTGAGAAGTGCACCTGTAGATATCCATATGAAAACATGGTTCTGTGCAGGGTTTGCTTTCTAGCTTATCTAAGGACTTTTGGGTCAGATGTCTTAATATAGTCTTTACTGATTTATAATATATTTTGATCGTTATATCGCTCTCCTCGGAGGTGATAAGTTTTTAAAGTTCTTTTCTTTAGAAGAGTTGAGCGTGATAATTCTTCTAAAGACTAAACAGAAGTGTACCTATTCAGTGTAATAGTTTGATGTCTTCTAATGTTAAGATACAATTATTAAACATAAATATTGTTTCATTAGTAAGTAAAACAGTTATTATTTACTTACTAGATAATTGTTTAATGAATATCATCCTGGTTTGAAATCTTTACTGTAAGCCAGATCTGTAAAAGAACACATGATTTTCTAGCTTTTTCAGAGGGACTTCCAATTACAAGCACAGACCTCTGTGTGTTTGCACCAGCATCTGAAACTAAAATGTAAGATCAGTGACTTGACTTAGGCATTAAAAGGTTCTGTACTATTCCTGCCATTTGAAACGTAATTATAAAAATGAAGTCCTTTATATACTTCCTGGAGAAAACCATGTATTTTGTAGCAATCCTGTATAATAGCTTTCATGCAAAATTATTAATGAGAGATAGAAGTTCCAGCTGGACACAAAAGGAAATTTTGTCACAGTGAGAACCGTCAGTCTCTGGAATAATCTTCCCAGGGAAGTGGTGCATTCCCCAGCATTGAACATTTCTATGATTCAGCA
>NW_009910352.1:9373-13330 GCF_000696875.1 Nestor notabilis
TCTAGACCATGCTTTTGACAGGAGAAAGGTTGAACCAGATTATTCTTGTGGTCCCATCCTACCTGGTATTCCATGATTCTCTGAAAGAAATGTGTATCATTCAATTTACAGATTCTTAGCCAAATCCAATGTTTAAGTAAATTCAGCACTAATGAAGTTTGAAGGTTTGGAAGAATCACATATTAGATAGCTACCTTTAAGATTTAATCAATGACATTGTATGAACAGGAAGTCAGACTGTCAAACTGCACAAAAAAACCCAACAAAACAAAACACAAAACCCACCAACAAATAAGAAAACCCCAAAATACTGTCCATGAATAATAATGTGGATTTTTTCTTACTGACAGGCCGTTCAAGGAACTGGTTTAGCTTTTATTGCCTTTACAGAAGCAATGACCCACTTCCCTGCTTCTCCATTCTGGTCAGTCATGTTCTTCCTCATGTTAGTAAATTTGGGACTTGGAAGTATGTTTGGAACCATTGAAGGCATCATCACACCCATTGTTGATACCTTCAAAGTCAGGAAAGAAATTCTTACTGGTGAGTTGCACAAACTTTCTGTTGAGAGTTAAGCTAAGATTTTTTCTGGTCATATGATCATTTTTTGGTTTTTGACATGAAAATTTCAGTGCTGACATTTTACAAAGCAGTAAATCACTGTATTCCAGACTGCACTTTCAGTCTTAAACAAAACGTCTTTTTGTTTGGGTTTTTTATTTAAAGGCCTGAAGTTATTTGAGGTGTAGCCTGTTCATGTAGCTTTGATCATCTTGAAGCAATTTCTCATTTTGAGATAGAAGGGCAGCATAAAACGTGAAAGTTAAGTTTCTGAAAATTTGCAGAACAGCTGCAAAGGACTTGGTATGTTGTGCACAAATTTCTGTGACAGGAAGAATAGAAAATTAAAAATATAATAAACTGCTTTAACATTATCTAACTCTATGAAGGAAATAATAATATATTTTCTAAGAGCTAACCCTGGATGCAGCAGAGCATTGCTCTTTCCTGACTGCTTTCCTTACCTTACTTATATTAATAAATAATATTTAACATAAACCATTTTTTCCTTCTTTTTTTGCTTTGCTAGAAGAAAATTCTGAAAAATCAGTTCAGCAGTTGTTTGTTTGGCTTTGTTTGTTTGTTGCTCTTTAATTCTTACTGAATAACCAGTGTAACACTTAGAAACTAGCTGTTCTTTCTAATTTTATATGCAAGTACTATGATATATAGCCATTACTCTGGCATAAAGGAGTATTTTACAGTAATTCCTTATAATTGTATTGAGAAATAAATATATTAAGATAAAGGTATATTAAAGAACTGCCTTTCTCTTGTAATTTTTTTGAGTGGTATGCATGCATAGTTTTTGCTGAACTCAGTTGTACATAAAGGATTACAATTCTGTATAGTGTTTTTTGTACTTAACTTACAAAACTAAAGTGCCTGGGTTATACTTCATGCAGTATTGGTACGATTCAGTAAGGATTATGCCTGCACTAGAGTTTGGGCTTACAACCCACAAATCTTCAATTTTTACAGAACTGTAAGCACATCTGCAATTTTTTGCACTGTGGTTCCAGTTCACTCCCTCTTGAGCTCAGGGAAATGAACTCATAAGCTTAAAGATTTTTTGCATTCAAGTATTTCCAAATCAGATTAAGTTCCTCAGTCTCCAAGGCAGCTATACTGAAAGCAGCTATACTGAAAGCCCACCAGTCCCCCTGAAACATCCTTTCCTGAGAGAGTCTGTGCCAAGGATGCACGGAGCCTCTGAAGAAGTCACAATGGAATACTTTTCCCACTCATTCCCAGTCAGGATTTCAGCCTCCAGTACAGCCAACTCTTGGGATCCTCCTGTCACTCCAGAAATACAGATGGGTTCTACCCCTTGATACCTTGATGGCATCAGGGTACACTGTGCACCGGTGTCTACTAGAGCTTTATACTCGTGTGGGACTCATGTGCCAGGCCATCTGATCCACACAGTCCAGTCAGCTCAGTTGTCCCTCTCCTCCACGTGGCTGGAAGCAGAGCCCTTCTAGGTCATAGAATTCTGCATTCACTTCTTGTAAAAACAGATCAGAATTCCTTTCCATAGGATCAGGAGTCCTTCCACTGTGTCTGTGGCACTGCTCACTTGAGACTGGAGCAGCAATTTTCCTGGAAGAACACCTGTTTGTGATTGTTTTTCCTTGCGATTCATGTAGCTGTGGCTTCACATGAAGTTGAATGTTTAATGAGAAATAGTCACTTGATTAATCTCTGCTGCGTAATCAGTATTGCTGCAATACGGCAATTCCAGTAATTCTAATTTAACAACTTGTCCGTTATGTAGGGAATAGGTAGGATTCCTAATACTCTTAAAATTGAGATCCCCTAAAAAGCAAAGCATTTCAAACTTTGATTATATGAAATATAATGAAATAATGAGTTAAAGTGTATCCTTGCTGTTTCGAACTCTCCTTATTTCCTCTTTGTCTGTGGAACTTTGTTATAATTACAGCTCTCATTTCTGTCCTTTATTCCAGTCATCTGCTGCTTGGTAGCATTTTTGATTGGGCTGATTTTCGTGCAGCGCTCTGGAAATTATTTTGTGACGATGTTTGATGACTACTCAGCTACTCTGCCACTGCTTATTGTGGTCATTTTGGAGAATATTGCAGTCACCAGAATTTATGGAATAGACAAGTAAGTGAAGGAAATGTATCTCCCCGTGCATATCAACAGTATTCATGACAATAGCAATTACTATTTAAAGCATGATGTATTTGCTATGTATGCATAAATACAAGTAAGCAGAAAGTGGGTCAATCTGGATGTGACTGAGAGCAGGTTTGGAGCAAGATATACTGCATTTCACTTTAGTGAAACCCAAAGAGCAATTGCCACAGATCCAAAGAGAGGAGAGTACAGAAAAGAGCAAAAGAAGAGAGTTAGAAAGGAGGCTGGATGTGCAAGTATGAAGAATTTATATAGCAATAAGACAGCAAGGGTCATAGCAATTAACTGTTCTTCACGTTAGTTGTGAGAGGAAATAGAGAAAACGCTAGGAAAGGACAGGGTCAAAACTTACTTGGAAGCAGCCCAGTTGACAGTGAAATTAAGTGAGTTTCTATCAGTGATGGCTGAAGAGAAAAGACCATCAAGTCCCTCTAGCATTTTTACATTTTAAGACTGTAATCAACAGAATGTGTTCACTAAGTGAGATTGATACATGCTACGCTCAAGGAATTAAAGAGTTTATATGAAAAAATAACTCATGCAATCCAAAGATGTAACAGAGCATGCTATACTAGGTGTTGAAGTAATTTAAACATCTGTGATTCCTTTGCATGTACAAAGGGTGCACAGAATGGATGTTTTCTCACTTGACTTTTTGCTGGTTTGATCTGAGTAATCAGCCAGTCCTTCGCCATAATGAAATAAATTATAAGAAGAAAATTTAATTTACTGGTTTCCAGACATTGTTTCTGGTCTGTGCAATTAGTGGCTGTGTCTGCTTACTTGTTGTCGTGGTTTAAGCTCAGCTGGTAACTCAGAACCACACAGCCGCTCGCTCACTTCCCCTCTTCTTCTTCCCCCTGCTCCCAGAGGGATAGGGAGAAGAATTGGAGGAATGTAACTCTCACGGGTTGAGATAAGAACAGTCCAGTAACTAAGGCATAATGCAAAACCACTACTACCACCACCAATAATAATAATGGTAAGGGAAATAACAAGGGGAGAGAATACAATTGCTCACCACCCACTGACCGATACCCAGCCTGACCCAAGCAGTGAATCTGGCCTTCCTGGTAACTCCCCCCAGTTTATATACTGGGCACGACATGCTGTGGTATGGAATACCTCTTTGGCCAGTTTGGGTCAGGTGTCGTGTCTCTGCTTCCTCCTGGCTTCCCCTCCTCCCTGGCAGAGCATGAGACTGAGAAAGTCCTTGGTCAGAGTAAACATTAC
>NW_009910352.1:13381-13633 GCF_000696875.1 Nestor notabilis
GCTACTAAGAAGGAGGAAAAATGACTGCTGTAGCTGAACTCAGGACAGTATCCACCCCTTATTCCATACCATTCACGTCATGCTCAGATCCCACTTTTTTCAATATACCATCGCTTTTGTCTCATATATATACATACACCCACACCCACAGAGAGAGGTACGATTCCTTAGTCCATGGACCAATCCCTATAAAGCTGCTGAATTCATCCAGTCTATAATGCCAGGCTCCATCTCTTCTAACAGTCTTTCAGG
>NW_009910353.1:0-3473 GCF_000696875.1 Nestor notabilis
CTGTGTCGGCTCAGCGCCCGGAGCCGAGAGATGAGTACTTTGAAGTACATTTCCTGTGAAGACAGGCAGAGAGTTGGGGCGTATTCAGCCTGGAGACTAGAAGGCCCCAGGGAGACCTTCTAGCAGCCTTCCTATACCTTTGACCTCTGCGCCAACAAGGTAATTATATTTCCTAGGTGATACTAAGAAGCAGAGGTGTCCTATAGTGTATAAGAGGGTGAAAAGCCCAACAATAGCAGCTAATGACATTGAGAAGAATCCTGAACCCAGGTGTGGTAAATCAGGAAGCTTAGGTTCTTTCTTAGCTGGGAGACAGGCTTGCTGTATGATCTTGTGGCAGATTACATTGTCTTATTGTGCTCCAGTTGACTCCTTATAAAATGTTCATAACTGAACTTCTGGGACTATTATGAATCCAAGTTGATATAAAATAGTTGAAGTTCTCTTTGAACGACAGGTACTCAATAAAGACAGGAAGAGTTGTAACAAAGAAGAATCTGTTTAATAACGAGGACTTTAAGCAGTAAACAAACATCAAAAATTCTTTACGTTATAAGGCATCATAAATTGGGAGATACAGGGGAAAGATGTATCATCTGGTTCAATAACTGTGTTTAGAAGTAGGAAAAAGAACAAAAAAGAATGGAAAATGTCAAGTACATTCAACAGATTCCTATGCTGTTCAAGTATTCATTCCAACTAAGGAAAATTAACCTGGAGTTTCAAAATTAAGATTGTGAGTGTGTCTGGAAGCCTAACTCAAAATACATTCTGCTCTACATCAGGTAATTTGGGTAAGCAGCTATAGAAATAAACTTTTTTTTTTTCCTCTGTGAAAAGTTAATTTTTTCTGTACATATTATGATAACAACAACAGTCCCTGATACTTGTTTTTACTACTTATGACTTATTCTTTGGTCTTTGTTACACCCTTCCAACAAAACCTGTAGTTAAATTCTGTGGTATTATTTATCTTGGTCTCTGCTCACTGACTGTTGGTTTGGAATCGATTGACAGATATCACTATGAAGTTCTAAAAAAACTATATTGATGTTGTGGTTTAAGCCCAGCCAGTAACTCAGAACCACGCAGCTGCTCGCTCACTCCCACCCCCCACTTTTTCCCTCCCACTCCTGGAGGGATGGGGAGGAGAATCAAAAGAATGTAACTCACATGGGTTGAGAGAAGAGCTGTCCAGTAACTGAGGTATGACACAAACCACTACTGCTGCCACCAATAATAATAATGACAAGGGAAATAACAAGGGGAGAAGATATAAAACTAAAAGGGGAAAAGGAAACAATAAACACAGGTGACAATGCACAATACAATTGTTCACCACCTGCTGACCAATACCCAGCCTGACCTGAGCAGCGATCTGGGCCTTCCGGGTGACTCTCCCCAGTTTCTATACTGGGCATGACCGGCTGTGGTATGGAATACCCCTTTGGCCAGTTCGGGTCAGGTGTCCTGTCTCTGCTTCCTCCCGGCTTCCCCTCTTCCCTGGCAGAGCATGAGGCTGGGGAAGTCCTTGGTCCGAGTAAACATTACTGAGCAACAACTAAAAACATTGGTGTTATCAGCGTTGTTCCCAGGCTGAAAGTCAAAAACACAGCACTGCACCAGTTACTAAGAAGGAGAAAAAATGACTGTTACAGCTGAACCCAGGACAATTGACCAGCATGTAACATATGCTGACCTGAGTAAGGTTTTAGAGCATGGTCAGGAACGAAAGAAAGGATCAGTTACACATCTAACCAGAACATGGAACAAAGTTGTTGCCAGAATCCCTGCAGAAAGGTTTTGAGGTATAATTACTGGTCTATTAGTCCTGTTTTCATTAATTAAGAAGTTTGCAGGGTTTTCTACTCCCACCTGCAGAATGTCGTAGGCAACTGCTCTTACAGTTTTTACTCTACAAAGCCCGAGACTCCTGTGAGGCTGCACTGTACAAGGCTGAATGAAAGAGAGAAGTCTGCAGGGGACAAGTAAAGATGTGAAGCCAGAGAGAGGCCTCTCTGCTGGCTGCAGATCACTGTGCCTGTTCCTGGGTTTGGCAGAAGTTCTTTTCTGGGTAGTTCTCTTGTGATGAGAGAGGTAATGGACCCTGGTGCTCATTACTGCTCTATTAATAGAAATACTTCTTCATTCTGCTGGCTCTGGTTCATACAAGTACATCCTGACAACATCCTTCAGGCTCCGGTTAACTAAAGTAGTTTACCTGCAGCTAATTATGGTGGCTGAACATTCACCTCAGCTGGGTGATAGCCTGAGGCAGACACATGGTGGTAAGGAACTGCAGATTGTGGTGAAAAGTTAAGGGTAGTGACGTCTTTATTTTTTTTTGGTACAGGTGGATCAGTAAGAGAGTGTCCACCAATTACTTTGTAGCTTCTTGGTTTAAATGAGAAAAGCCTCTTCCTGAGAAACTAACACACTGCAGAAGAATGCAAATAGAGTAGGGGATTGTTTGGTGGTGTTTTTTTTTTTTTTTTCTGGGGGGGGGGTGTTAGCCTAATCTTTTCTGGGGGGGGGTGTTAGCCTAATGAAATGACCAACTGTTGTATTTTATGTTTATCTCAGATACAATTCATACTTATCTGAAGACATTTCTAGGTATCAAAGGATTCTAAGTCCTGTGTGGCATGTGATACATATAGAGTTTCTCCAGGCTGTTGTCTATATAGGCTCCGCTCTGCTTCTTTCCTCTCCTCCCATTCTATCAAAGTGTAAAGCCATCCAAAACACTGTGTCTCCTCCTTTAGTACAAAGAAAGGACTCACAGCTGCCATTTCCAAGACTGTTTCATATCGTAGACATTTTTTAATATCAGGACTAGAATACAGCGACCTAACAACACAAATAGGTTTCATGTTAGCCATGCATCCCTAGCAGTTCATGGTGGGGAAATCTCTGATGACACTTCTTCCCAGCCTTGCACTAGTCGAAGGCACTGAATAGCCATCACCATGTCCCAGCCAAGGCATTGACTCTATCACCCTCTGGGAAGGAGGCATGTACCTTCCGATGGGGTAAGAGCTGTGAATTGTCTTGAGATGGTTTGAGCATCTGATCAAATTTACAAAAAGCAGGTGTGGAATTCTTCTCCTGGAAAGAATGCTGAGGCACATGAAAAACAGTGAGGTGGTTGGTATCAGCCAACATGGCTTCACTAAGGGGAAATCCTGCCTGACCAATTTGGTGGCCTTCTATGATGGGGCTATGGGACTGATGGACAGCGGCAGAGCAGTTGACGTCATCTACCTGGACTTGTGCAAAGCGTTCGATACTGTCCCACATGACATCCTTGTCTCTAAATTGGAGAGACACCAATTTGATGGATGGACCACTCAGTAGATAAAGAACTGGCTGGATGGCCACGTGCAAAGAGTTGTGGTAAACGGTTCAATGTCCAGTTTGAGACCAGTAACGAGCAGTGTCTCCAGGGATCAGTGTTGGGACCTGTCTTGTTC
>NW_009910354.1:0-2554 GCF_000696875.1 Nestor notabilis
TTTCCTTCCATTCCCATCCCATCCTTCCCATCTTTTCCTTCCCATCCCTCCGTTCCCATACTTCCCATTCCATCCTTTCCTTCTTATCCTTCCCATCCTTTCATTCCCATACTTCCTATTCCACCCTTTCCTTCTCAGCCTTCGTTTCCCTTCCAATCCTTCCCATCTCATCCATCCCATCCTTCTCATTCCATCCTTTCCTTCCCAGTGGAGCTTCTCTGCCACAGGGCTGGGGGGGCAGCTCACCTTACCCTGAGCCATGAGTTTATTTATCGTGACTTTGCCCTTCTCTACTGGCCTCTTATCTCCTCTTTGCTCCATCCCATGTGTCCACCTTACGGTGTCCCAGACATCCAAGATCTCTGCTGGATTCCCCAGAGGGAAGGTCTTGGGGAAACCCAGTGTTCTTGTCCACCAAGTTCTCTTCCCTGGGCACTTGAAAACTGCTGTTGTTGGCCACAGATGCACACACAGCCCTGCCCTAGGCTGTGTCATTCCTCCCACTGTGTCCAGCTCTGGGGAACAGCACAGGAGGGACGTGGAGCTGCTGGAGCGAGGCCAGAGGAGGCCCCGGAGCTGCTGCGAGGGCTGGAGCAGCTCTGCTCTGGAGCCAGGCTGAGAGAGCTGGGCTGGGGCAGCTGGAGAAGAGAAGGCTCCTCAAGGGGACACCTTAGAGCAGCTCCAGTGCCTAAAGGGGCTCCAGGAAACCTGGAGAGGGGCTTTGGGCAAGGGATGTAGGGACAGGAGAAGGGGAATGGCTTTAACCTGCCAGAGGGGAGACTGAGATGAGCTCTGAGGCAGAAGCTCTTCCCTGTGAGGGTGCTGAGGTGCTGGCACAGGGTGCCCAGAGAAGCTGTGGCTGCCAGAAGCTCGCGACGCCCCATGCCATGCAGTGTTCAAGGTCAGGTTGGACACAGGGTCTTGGAGCAACCTGCTCTAGTGGAAGGTGTCCCTGCCCGTGGCAAGGGTTGGGACTGGATGAGCTTTAAGGTCCCTTCCAACACAAACCAGGCTGGGATTCTGTGATAAGAAGAGGGAAGGGTCACCAGGAACCACCAAGGTCTCTGGGAGCCGACCCATCACTTCACCATCTTTGCAACCAACAGGTATCCCCTTGGGATTAGTCCTTGCAGTGTCACCTCTGCATCAAATGCCCATTTTCCCATCCCACAGTGAAGAACAGATGCCAGTTCCCCACATTACATAATGACTGGGTGAAGCGCTTGGATGGGGCCAAGATCAACCCACCACAACAACCAACGTCCCATCAAGCTATTGTGGTAACTTTTCCATGAGATCTCCAACTCAGCTAATGGAGTGAAGAGCCTTAAAGCAATCCCACAAGGGGGCTGCATCAGGATTATTACCTTGGTAAAGAAACTAGAAAGATATCAAAACTGGATGATGCTCAGGAAGTCAGCTGAAAAATAACTCTTACAATGGTCTCTCCATGTGAGAGACCCCAGAGGAGAAAACTGGGGAGAAAACCTCAAATCCATCATCTGCTCTACAGCAGGAGATTCCAGGACGTGCTACAGGCAATGTAACTGAAAGAGGACTTCATCATGGGGGAATTCAACCCAAAAATGGGGTCTTTGAGACAGCTTTCCGCTGGCAGCTAAGGAACAGCAAGGTCCATCAGCTGGGAAGCTGAAACTGCACATCAGGTGTCAAAGAGAAACACTCACAGGATATAATTAGCTCTTGGAACAACTTTCAAAGAGGTTGTAATGGATTTGCTGCTGTTAATTACTTTGGGGAAGCTCTGTGACCCCGCTACACTGGCAAATACAGCAGGCTGAGAGAGTGCTGCCGAGCCTGGGCTCGGAAACAAGCTAGTTTCCCTGGTGGAAAAGCCCAGTGAGCTTGGGTACCCGTAGCCAGACCTGCAACCCTCAGCCCTGCAGCTGCAACAGAGCTCCCCTGAGCTGCCCAGAGCCAAGATCCTGCCACAGCCCTGCAGGGAAGGGCCATCAGGACACGTTTCCTGAGCAGGACCAGCAGCTGAGTTTCTCTCTTGTTGATCACCTCTGTCTCAGAGCTGTCATCTGGCTCCAGTTTTCTCCTCCCTATTAGGAACCTTCTACCCTCACCTCACAGGAGAGAGCCCTCTGCAGTCGTCTGGAGAGGAAAGGGATGGTGGTGTTTGTGTTTCTTTCAGCACCTGACATTCTGCAGGTGCAAGAGGGTGAGATGCCTCGGGCTGGGAGAAGTGAGCACAAGTCCCCAGCACGTAGGTGAGACTGGTTTCTGGGAGAACAACATCATTTTTCCCACCAACCTGCAGCCTCTTGGAAAAGACTCCACAAGAGTGTCACATCTGGGGAAAAAAGCCCAGCCCAGAGCAGTGCCACCAGCGCTAGCCCCTGGGAAAGCTCCAAGGTGCCGCTTCACCCCACCAAGAGGGGTTCCAGAGCCCAGCTACAACCTGGAGCAAGCGGCCTCCTTGGGAGCCTGCAGCAAGGCCAGCCCAGCTTCAGCAGCACCTTGTCATAGAGGCATAGAACCACAGCCTGATTTGGGTTGGAAAGGACCTTAAAGCTCCTCCAGCCCA
>NW_009910354.1:2585-4763 GCF_000696875.1 Nestor notabilis
ACGGCCCCCCTTCCACTAGAGCGGGTTGCTCCAAGACCCTGTGTCCAACCTGGCCTTGAACACTGCCAGGGATGGGGCAGCCACAGCTTCTCTGGGCACCCTGTGCCAGCGCCTCAGCACCCTCACAGGGAAGAGCTTCTGCCTCAGAGCTCATCTCAGTCTCCCCTCTGGCAGGTTAAAGCCATTCCCCTTGGCCTGTCCCTTCATCCCTTGTCCAAAGCCCCTCTCCAGGTTTCCTGGAGCCCCTTTAGGCACTGGAGCTGCTCTAAGGTGTCCCCTTGAGGAGCCTTCTCTTCTCCAGCTGCCCCAGCCCAGCTCTCTCAGCCTGGCTCCAGAGCAGAGCTGCTCCAGCCCTCGCAGCAGCTCCGGGGCCTCCTCTGGCCTCGCTCCAGCAGCTCCACGTCCCTCTTGTGCTGTTCCCCAGAGCTGGATCAGGGCTGCAGGGGGGGTCTGTGCCACACCAAGTTCTCATGCTCCAGTAAGGCTGCACGTAGAAAGGTTCTGGTGATTCCAAGGTGCCAAGATCCTCTGCCAGGCAGCCTTATTTACCTGCTGAGTAAAGGAGCTGGTGTAGCTCACACTGCCATGCTCTGCCACGCTCCTTTCATCCCTTGTTGCCCATTTGCAATGGTCCTCAACAGCACACGCAGTAAAACGTTCCCTACTGAACCAGCTTGGGAATGGTGCTCGTTGCTGAAGATGCTACAGCCCTCGTCTCCTGAAGAAGAACCTGTTCCCAAGCATCTTCACTGATGTGCACTGCACACATGTTTAACAAAACTCTTTATTTACATTTCAAAATGTAAAAAACAAAATAGATGCCAATTACTAAATAATTTTAGGAGAATGTCAAGAGCTTGGACCTGGCCTGTGGGGAGGACTGGGGCAGTGGGGAACTGGCTGGAGTTGGAACTGCATGGAGCCAGCAGTGGAACACTGAAACAAAGCAGAAAGAGATCCAAAATGCTGGACAGAACTTCCCAGCTCATCCTACAACAGCAAGACTGGGCAGTGACACTTGGTGCTGCTACAGTGATTTTCAAGTGAGTGCTACTTGCTGATGTCAGCCCTGAGCTACAGAACTCAGGAGAAGTCCTGTGTCTCCACACCAGGCAGCTGCACCTACCTATGAACTTAAAATCTGGCTGGTTTGAAAGGATCTTGACAAGTAACTTATTTAGTTGTCTTGACAGTGGACAAGACAAATGCTCTTCTTGTCTACAGGCAGATGAGAGGCAGAAAGGCAGTTCCTGAGACCAGGCTGGGAAGTAAGCAAGGTAGCACCAGCCTCACACCTAGAAATTAAAAGCTTCCTCTCTCAAGTTGGATGTTGGCCAGACATCATGTACTCCAAAATGAAATGATCAACAAGCCTGGGCCTGAGGACAAGCCTAAAGGGGACCCAACCCATGTGCACGGGTCTGCCCATCTGCAGAAAGCCTATTAACAAGGTTGTCCCCATCTTCAAAAGCCTGTAAATGCCACCAGAAGTACCAGGGAAATGAGGGAATGATTACATCCCCTGTTGTCACTTCATCAAACAGGAGGAGCTCCCAAGAGCCTGAAGTGCTGCAGATCTGAAAGACTATTATGGAAGCGCGGATGCATCTTCGTGGGCAATTCCAGATGTCTCTGGAAATCATGTAATGGAAGGTCAAAAACTGTGGGATTTGCTTTTGTCAGTGCCTGCCGGCGGGAATCGGAAAAATCAGCAACCAAAAGGCTAATCCAGCAGATTTTTGACAAGCTGCATCCTGACACATTGAAATCTAGACAGATTTGTTCAAATGCTTGTGTTTTTTATGGTGAAGTGGGCGGACAAATGGAAACAGAATATTATACAATAGCCTGAGCTCTGTCTGGAGCCTATTGGTTTAACCAGAATAAAGCCACAGCAAATGCTGGAAACATCTCCCTCCATACGAGGATGTGGCATTTTTCAAGTTAAGACACAACTACACAACATGGCAATTCCTTGACACTTCAGTGGTGGCAGCCCTGTGGCTGTACTCAGCAAGGAGGCTCAAGTCCTCTCTTTCTCCTCTTCTCTTCTTGACCCCTGCCTGCCACACACATGGATGCTCTGTAGCAATCTGTTCACCAACCTGTGGGTCAAAGTGAAGCCCCCACCCCTCAGACTCGCTGAGTAACAACAGCAGATTCCTGGTGCAGTTGCAT
>NW_009910354.1:4794-12594 GCF_000696875.1 Nestor notabilis
CCACTGGTTTCTAAAGCTGAGGCTTCAAGGCAACTTCACCCCATCCCACAACCCCACCTTCCCCATGGCTGCAGCTGCAAAATCTTATCCCTCCAGCACTGTCTTTGGTGTCTGTGTAGCTCGGAGGGAAGCCACTTGAGGGAGTTGAGCTGGCAAATAACTGAGCAGTTAGAGAAGCACTTTCTGGTGTTTCACTGAGCTGAGTCAGCTCTCTGCAGGCTCCAATGAATGTGAAAATAAGTTAAGAGGAAAGGAAGGAGCAGGGCAGCCCAGAGTGCAACTGCACTGGGTGCCTGCAAAGACTGACACTTACCATGTTTCTGTTTCATTGCTTTTACATTTCCCCACACTGAGAGATCACAACTGGCAGCTTGGGTTTGTTATTGGGACCCGTAGGCACATTCTGGGGACAAACAAAGATATAACACTAAAACTTCTGAAGGCACAAATTCAGTGAGCAACAGGTACTTAAGAACTGGCTGAGAGATGTCTGTACAACATCAGGAACAGGGAAATCGGGACACAGCTCCGAGTGACATGGAAGCGCTGTTAAGCATTTTGGGATCAGCCATAAGCTGATGAACAATCTGTGTGCGGAGGTTTGGGATACAGACCAGAGCCTGTTCCTTTGAATGGGAAGGAAGGAACAGAGCAAAACCACGGAAGCTCCTCATGAGATACAGCCAGTATCATGAGACTGCTCTGGCTTAAATCTATACAGTTACTAATTACAGCTGCAACAAGCAAAGGCAAACTGTATTGTACAGAAAATCAACCTACACATGAGCCAGTCACAAGCAGGCCCCCTGAATCCCTCATTCTGCTGGACTCACTGCTCCTTCATGAGTCTCTTCTTTCCATGAACTTGCCCTTCACTGCAGCGATGCACAAAGCACACACACCACCAGTGCTCCTGGTGAAGAGGACTGGCAACACGTGCATTGTATCATGCTGTTACAGCTCCTCACACGTGGTGTTTTCTCAGCACCTAACAGCTCTGTATTTGCCCTGCTCTTTAGATTTAGACTAGAGGCCCTTGAGCACCTTATCCCAGGCCTGTGCCATGAAGTCGGTGTCAGCTGGCTTGGAGAACTCTCTGCTGTTTGTTAAATCTACTCATCATGCTGCCGTGACACCCAGTCACAACATCAGTAGCAACCTCCACCCCTGAGCATCTTCATCTCCTGAAAGCCCATCAGAAGATGAGTTTAATTTCTCCTATTAAACATGCTGATCACAGATCAGCAGAACTGATGATTTAGCACCCACTGAATAATCCCAGGCAATGGCACAGAAGTGATCTGCTTTACACTCTTGTCTGAGTTGCTGATGGAACAGCTTTTTAATTCAGCTTCCTGAACAAATGCAAAGCATTGCAAATAAAGCCACCAGAACACAATCCCTGCTCACAGACCAACCAGCAACCACAGGAGCAGAGCCTTTCTAAAGCCATTTTCTATGACAGCCTTTGCCTCCACAGATTTCCTGCTATTCTAGAATGATGACAATCAGTAATACCAGTTATCAGCACTGGTATTCCCTGATATCCTGTAAACAGGCAGCGGGAGAGGACAGAACAACCCTTGTTAATCCTCTACATGACTCTCCAATGTGGACATTCACAGAGAAACAGGTGAATTCAACTTACTTCAATTTTTCTCATGACCAACAGCCCATCAACAATTTTACCTAGAATGAGAAAATTCATCCACTTCAGTAAGGCCATTTTTCACCTTTGCTCCCCCAGACTCATCACAGGTACATGTGGTTTTGTTCCCCCAGCAAAGCCCTGTGCAGTGTATTGGGCACTTCGGGGTTTTTTACCCATCTCTAAATTGACAAAGGGAACAATCTCTTCTAAAACATCTTCCACGTTCAGAACAGATCAAGTGCATTTTCCCATGGCAGGGGTGGCACATGTAGCCATGTAGATTTTGAGACCTACTGCCATCAGCTGTGCTAAAACACACCGTGAACTCCCTCTATCAACACCACCTTGGTAATGATACAAAACCATCCATGAACAATATCAGTGTTACTTAGGAACTGGAGGAAGTAGTAAGTAGAACTTCAGCTTAAAGGCTGACCTTGAAATCCCACAGCTCACGTGGCAGTATGTGAAGAGTCAGCAGCTGGGGTTTCATGGAATTACTGTCTAAACACTGCTGAAAGCTCAGTCCTTTCTGGCAGTGGAGAGGAAAGGTATCCCTTCACTATCTGTCCCTCTGCACTGGCACAAGGATTTATGTAGTAACGTGACACACCAGTCAAGGAACTGATCTGGATTAAAGCTAAACTGGGAAAAAAACCCATTTCATTTCAGCAGGGACCCATCTCAGCACCTGCACAGACACCTCCACCAGCACAGACAAGGGGGGAAAGACACACAGCTCCTGGCTCATGGTGGGTACTCACCAAACACAACATGTTTCCCATCCAACCAGTCACATTTGGAGCATGTAATGAAAAACTGGCAGCCGTTGGTACTGGGACCACTGTTTGCCTGGGGGTGAGAATGGCAAAGCACAAAAAAGGCACAATTTAAGACTTCTCAAAACTGAAGGCAGACGCATCTCACACAGGGAACAGTGGTTGCTCTAGACCTAGCTTATTTTTAGCCTATTGCTACACAAACCAAGGGAAGCAAGATAGACATCTGCAGGAGGGTATCCTGTGCTGGAACGTGGCACACCACCAAGTCTGCTCATGCCACTGACCAGACCAGCTTTTTAATATCGTTCTACAAAGGCATGTTCAGCACAAGACTGTGCTGAAATGTGGGCTCTACAGCTTGCTCCTGAAAACAGGCTGAACTCTTTGGTGACCAGTACTTACTGGGTGCAGTATTGTCCTGGGGAAAACTGAAAGCCAGGAACCAGGGCAGATACTGAAGCCTGTTCCTGTGCTGACAGGTAAGCCAGGCAAGTTTTGCAGCTGCTGAACTACACAGGATATGGTCACATTGGACTTTTCCTTATTGTTAGCGAGCTTTGGAAGGATCCAGCTGGGATGCACCATGGTTTGGCTCAGCAGAATGACTCCAGTGCCATGGCACTTGAACACAAAGCTGGTGACACCATGAGGATGCCTCCTCCCACACCACAGTACACTGGTGGCTGAGCTGTGTCATGACACCTCTTTTTAGGCCATGTTTTGAACTGGATGAATACCTAATCCAAATGGTAAATGCCCAAAGCAAGTGGTTTTAAGGGCAGGGCAGCTGGAAGACCTGGGAAGAAGCCACTGAAGCACTGGCTCCACTTGCTTTCTATTTCAGAAGTCAGGGTATTGTTCCTACCAGACAACATGCAACGGTAGCAGCTTTTCCTACAATGCTGAACAGGAAGCATATGTTATAAAAGATACCATGGTAACATTGCTGTGGCTTTGAACCTCCCAGATCTCTTTGTTTCATCCTTGCTGAGGGCAGTGTTTGATAACAGTACCAGGGAAGAAGAAAACACCACCACCTGCCACCGTCTGAAAACTGTAAGAATCAAGCTATGCCACAGGCTGATCAAACAAAGCCTGTCCCAGCACTCCAACAGGTAACAAAGAAAGGATGCTGCAGGATCAGAACTTTTGTGTTACTCAACACATTAACCCGTGAGTAGCCTTCTGATTAGTAGTTACAAAGCAGATCTTTCAGACCTTGTATCCAATGGTGGAGATTTCTGTTGTTTGAGAAATAACTTTATACACTAAGGAAAAGAGCACAAAGTACCAAAAGCTTTTTAGTCTCATAAAGTTGTTATTTCATACTCACCATAGAGAGCAGCCCAGGAGCAGAATGTTTCAGCTTGAAGTTTTCATCTGCAAAGGGACCCCTGTATATACTGGCTACTCCAGTGCCATCTCCCTGCACGAAAGAGGTGCCCAGTCAACCACAGCATTTGTTCTGTAGCAACTGCTACAGATCAACTCAATTTAAACATTACATTTAAAATTCCCAAGCAAAAGAACAGGGTTAAACTCAGCCCAAAAAGAAGCTGCCTGTTACACAGACAAGCCTGAACACATTCCATGTTTCATTTCTGAAGAGGAACAGCAACTGGTTTCTAACTGCACAGAACATCATTTGCCACCCATATGGTGACAGAAACCCACAGAGCTGGTAAGGATTAAGCCCAAGCCTCCTCGAGTGGGATGGAAGCTTTAGATTGCTTGGTATGGACCCACCTGGACTTGGCACGGAAAAGGGAGGGGATGCCGAAGCATGGGCTGGTGTGATAAGGAAAGCAGAAGTGGTTGTGTGGAAGAAGTGAGCTGATGCTGTGCTTACTTATTTCACCTTCTTTTCTGTGACTACTGTGAACAGGGAAGTGATCTCTGTGCAGCAAGGGCAGTTGCTAAAATAAAGAGTTGCTAATTTTTGCTGTACTTTCTACCAAGTCCAGACATCCTTTACTTAACTACGAGCCCCAGCACTCAGATCTCAAGACACAGCTAAATTAAAGCAGTAAAGCCCATACCAGCTGCAGAATGCAGGCTCTGACTGCTCAGTTTGTAACCCTGCGAAAGCCTGAGCATGGTTCACATAAGACACATAACCTTTGGGACTGCTGAAAGGACCCTGCCCTTTGGTCCAGCGTTGCAGACACTCCTGTGTGATGCCTTCAATAAAATGGCCATAAAGATGCTGCAGTGAGAAACCCTTCAGGGAAGGGTGCAGAAGCAAAGCAAGCAGGTATCTCTGGCACAGTCAGTTTAACTTGCTATCCTGACAGTGATTTCCATTTCTGGGCTGATTTTCCCTTTCTTTGTCAATTCAGCATCATTTCTTCTGCTTTGCTGCAGCCTGTCATCCCTTCATTGCCTTTCTGCTTTATGTGTGTGCTCTTTCTTAGGCCAAACTTAACAAGAAAATAAGATGCCAGTAATATACCATGTGCAGCTCCACATTTTTTGCTCTGCTTGTCTAATCCTTGCTTTTTTTCCTCCTGTTCTCTGTGGAACTGAGACAGGAACACATACCCCATCTTTACCCTATCTTAGCAGTCAATGTGACCATTCTTGCTCCCCAAGTGGCTTTGGAACAAGTGTAATTTATAAATGACAACTCCTGGTGCTATCTGTGATGCTTGCTGAGCTTCAGAGGCGGTAATAAACCCCAGTGGGACATTTGAGCAGCACCAGGGTTAGCAAGTACCTGGAAGCCTGGTGCAGCTGAGCCACCCACTGTGCAGTCAGTTCTCCCAGTGACTTTCACACAACCAAGTTTTACACATTTTGTATTAAAAAAGCTTTATCACCCTCCTCCTGTTCTGAAAAACTTCCAGAAACGGAATAATTTCACTGGGTCCTAGGACAGCAAAGAGACCCTGTGGTCCTCCAGCCTTCCCCACATACAGTGCTAATTCCAGAGTCAGAGCATGACCTCCACAAAGCCTTTTCTACTTAGAGACAATTCACTAACAAAAAGACAGTTTTGACTTAATCTCCTGCACTAGATACTTGGTCCTGTACTTAGGGTCTCTCTGCACAAGGCTAATAGACATTTGCAGGGTTCCTTGCTTGGGAGGGCAGGAGAAGAGGGAAAGACAAGGTAAGAAAAGATCTTTGCAAGTTTGAAAAGCCTCTGTCTGTCCTGCTACACTTTTTTAGACGGGAAATATTTTAGGAAGGAGAAGATACGTTCACCCAAGACTCCAGATTTGTTTCCAAGTACATTATAGCCTGTTGCAGTAAATGGCAGCAATGCTATGAGGGAACCTCCAGTTACTACTGGGTACCTCAAAAGAGCCAACATATCCCAGTGATCAGAACAGTTGCTTGGAAAACCACGTAGGAAAAGTACAAAGAGTACGTACGTTTACAAAGTCCCCTCCTTGGATCATGAAATCCTTTATTACCCTAAGGAAGTAAACCAAAACTTAGTTCTCAGTAGACAAATGGCTCAAGAAAGCTTAATATGTGGCAAAAAGGAGTCCTGCCTGGCATTACAGTGAAAATTATCAGGGTCTGTAAATGATAGAGTCTAAAATCTACAACAAATATTAACTACTGGTCACTATCAGGCAATTTGGGATGTGTTGCTGTTCAACCAACAATAGTGATTAGGTGACAGATGCCAGAAAGTTATCTCTGATGTGGGATCCCTCCCACTGATCCTAATGTACACATGTACAGTAGGACATATGTACCTTGATCCTAATGTACACATGTACATTAGGCAACCCAAGGCCCTCAAAGCTACAGAAGGACAATATTAGCCATGACCTACAAATGCCTCCCAGACCAGTAATACCTTGAGGCAGGTCTCAAAGCCAGATCTAACTCAAACTGCTATTTAAATGCCCAAACAAAAGCAGATGAATTACCTGTGGAAAGTGCTTCCTTTATAACCTATAGGGACACCATCTTTCCTGCAAAGAAGTAAAAAGGAGAATCATTGCAACTTACTGGATATCCAAACACAAAACATTCCCAGGAATACAGAGTCCCAGAGGGTTGCTGACATGTTAGTATCTGCTATCAGAGGCAAAGGGAAACATCGAGTGGGCTCTGCACATTAAATGACCTGGTTCCCTACAAATTCCACACCATCATTTTTATGGGATCCCACTGCAATATGCAGCAAAAGCAGGTGGGATTTGCAGAGAGAGTTTTTTAGAGTAACCTGAGGACAAAGTCATGCCCAAACCAGAAAGGCTGCCACCTCTGTGACTGACCCAGCCCATCACAGTTCCATCAGGTTTCATTCTGTACTCGTGTAGTAAGAAAAAGCCTCAAGTGAGCCTTCTTCCTACTCACTCAGCCCTCTTTCTCTACATAGGCCACTCAAAAGGACACTTTAAGTGACTTACCTGAATTCACCTGTACAAAACTGCCTGGAAAACAAAAAAGCAGAGCATGAGGCACATCTGAACTCTGAGGACAGAGGGCTGCATTCAGCAAACATGCAGTGACTGTTGTACAAGACATGTAGGGACAGGACAAGGGGAATGGCTTTAACCTGCCAGAGGGGAGGTTGAGATGAGCTCTTGGGCAGAAACTCCTCCCTGTGAGGGTGCTGAGGCGCTGGCACAGGGTGCCCAGAGAAGCTGTGGCTGCCCCATCCCTGGCAGTGTTCAAGGCCAGGTTGGACACAGGGGCTTGGAGCAACCTGCTCTAGTGGAAGGTGTCCCTGCCCGTGGCAGGGATTGGAGCTGGAGGAGCTTTAAGGTCCCTTCCAACACAAACAATTCTGTGATTCTGACTCCCCTTACTGCATTGGGGATATTCCCAGTTGAAACAGGAACCAGCAGTAACTTCTCACCTCTTCCATTTCAAAAGAGACTCTGAGCTCTCTGCAGCTGAGGAGGTCAGATATTTAACACCAGGGTTTGCAGGGGATGGTGAATGTGGAGCAGGCACCATGTTTCACAGCAAATAGGGTATATCCATCCCTCCCATGGAAGTGGGATGTCCAATGCCTCAGCCACTGGCAAGAGACCCAGTGGGCGAGGAGAACTCTGTCATAACATTAAGGTACTGCCTTCTATGAACGCACTGAGCGTAGCAGGAGCTCCGCAGAGGAAGCAGAGAGGGATCGGAGCCCTTCAGGTGCTGCACGGTTGCTTCTCTGCGTGTGAGGTGAGAAGGGAGAGGAACAAAGCAGGCACAGCAGTTCTGGGGGGCACATGGTCCCTGTCCCCCTAGAGACATTCCTGCACCCAAGACCCTTCCCTGCCTGGGTCTGTGCCGAGCTGCAGGAACACCACTGCTCCTCACCTGAAGTTCTCCGCAGTTTTGGGTACGACGTCAGCGAACAGCTCGATCTTCATGCGGCCAACCTCCTGTGGAGACACGGCCGGCTGA
>NW_009910355.1:0-8691 GCF_000696875.1 Nestor notabilis
CGGCAACGGGCGCACCGCTAAGGAGGGCTATTAGCCAGGACAGGTACCGAGCAGCTGCGGGTGTCCTGAGGGCGGATAACAGGTCCTGTTATCCACCAGGTGTCCCTAGGAAAAGCACGCTACAGTAACGAGGTGCGAATGTATTTTTAGGACGGATGACAGCTATTAAAATCTGTAGCGGTTTTCAGAGATGCTGCAGTTCGGCGCTGTGGAGAGGTTTCTCAGCCACGCTTTTGTCTGTGTGTGCGTGCAGACGGGGTACAGACATCTCCATCGTGACTCACTGCTCCAGTTTATGCATCTGAAAGTTTTGTGTCTGTCTGAGCTGTCACCCTTTGCATCTGGTAGGAAGAAATGGGCACCCACGGGGGGATATTCAACCTGTCTTGGATGCCTGACAGCCTTCTGATAATCCGTTATTAACTACAGCGGGAGAGCGTAACATTACCGGCTCAGGCTTAGACTTCTAGATTTTTTAGACATCTAAGATTAGTTTCAATAAATCTCTCGTGGGATGAAAAGTCAAAAAGAGGTTGGCTTCAGGTGTGTAAGTTAAAACGTGTAGTCTCAAAATGTCCAGCCCAGCCCCTGCCTGATCTTGGAAGATGCTCACAGAAAGAGATGAGCCATGATCCCATGTTTCTAGTTAAGGTTTCTGGTAGGAAAGCACTGTGCCTGTCCTGCTGATGGTGTGGCAGGGGCTGCTGACTGTCCTAACCTTTAGGCAGTGGATGGCATCCTCTTCAAAACTCTGCTAATATTTAATGATGGCATGCGGCGTGAAATTCACTGAGGATAAAACAATTCTCACTCTCAGTGTGTGATGCTTTGACTCCCAGAAAGAGTCTATGCAGTATGTGTGCAACTGTGGTAAGGCACAGGATACAACCTTAGTCAACCACATCACATACATCAGGGCACAGATAGTTACATAGGTTCTAAAAATGCTCCTTCTATAGTATAGATACACAGAATCACAGAATGGTTTGGGTTGGAAAGGACCTTAAGATCATCTGGTTCCAACCCCCCCGCCTTGAGCAGGGACACCACACACTTTAGTGTCGCCCAAGGCTCTGTCCAGCCTGGCCTTGAACACCTCCAGGGTTGGAGCATTCACAACTTCCTTGGGCAACCTATTCCAGTGCCTCACCACCCTCACAGTGAAGAATTTCTTCTGTATATCTAACCTGAACTTCCCCTGTTTAAGTTTAAATCCATTACCCCTTGTCCTACCACTACAGTCCCTAGCGTAGATAGGGAGTGTACAGCTGCTGCACATAGCTATGACAGAATACTCTGATTTCATATTTATCAGGCAAAATACAAGGAGCACAAAGCAATGAGAGGGAAAAAGCATGCTTCTCTTCTGTCCAGGTGGGGAGCCAGCATTCTGCCTTGGCCTCTATTAAGTAGGTGTTAAAGACTGGGCTTCCTGCATTTTATGGTGTGCTGAGTGAGTAGATGGTGCCAAACAAGACTTGTAGGCTCCTGTGCAGAAGAATGTAGAAATGATGGCATTGGAAAGGAAATTCTGACCCAGCATAACATTTCAACACTTATATTCGTAGTGACTTTGGGCTTTTACACCCAAATACCAGATACACCAGTGTGAGTTTCAGCTCTGATTCTGTATAGTCCAGGATTTCATCTGGACCCTCAAGCAACCAAAGGAGGACAACAGAATCAAACACACTTGTCAAAACCAGGTTGCAAGTCTTGCCAAAAAAACTTCCCCAATCTAAGGAACATGGATATGGTATGATATTTTGAGAGGTATCTCCAGTGCAACTGACTTCAGGTGTCATGCAAACTAGTAATTGTGGCAGATTTACCAAGATGGGATCCTGAGAAATGCGCAAGAGAATGGGTAACTTCTGAGCTGCTGGGGTTTCCCTTTGAAAGACAACAGTTGGAAGCAGTGTCACCACCATTGCTGACAAAGGAGCTGCAGTGCAGTACGTGTTATCTTAAACTGGTTTTGCTTTGTTTCTATGACATGTACTTGTCTAAAAACTAAAATCAAGGCCTTAAAATGGCTTAACTAAAGTGAAGGTGTCTTGAAAAGAATAAAACATCTCACAGAGTAAGATGTCTTGCCTGACAAACGAGAAACCATAGAAATAAAACTACCTATATGTTATGATGATTTTTTTCAGACAAACTACAAACTTCTGTGGCAACTGTTCTGGAAAAAGTGAAAGTCACATATCACTTTACCACAGGCTACATCTGTACTAAGATAAAAACACAACCAGTTGCTAAAAGATTATCAAACCAAAAAGAATTCCAGTGTTTTGTTTTGCATTTTTGCATTGGTTCCTCTACTGAAAGAGGATTTAGCCTGTGTTTACTTTTTTTGTTTTGGGTTAGGGCTTTTTTTGGCACGGGGAAATTCCGGTATTCATTCTGCCACCCATCGGGTGACCAAGTTGGGCTTGAAATCCCTGAGCTCCAGCTTTCCTGAAGGGTCACAAGGAGTGCCCAGTTGCAGCATTGGTGAGCAGATTGTTGGTCCTAATAGAGCCAGAAAGAGAATGGCTTTCACTTTTCTCACTCTTCAGTTCTGCATTAATTTATTCTCTCTTCAGTGCAAATAAGGGGGATGATATTCCCTCATTTAGGCTTTTTCTATCAACCATAAAGACATGATTTACACATACAGATGATCTTCTGCATCTCCTTCTGAAAGCAGGATAATTCAGTACCCAAGAGAGGCAGCCAGGTTCTTTGTCATTGATCTGTGAAGAAGCCAGCCCACTTGGCATCTAGCTTCTGCCATTTCTTGGTAATAATTCTGTGCTTTATGTTATTTTATAAGGAGGGGGGGGAAAAAGAACATAGGCATAACATGTTCTGCATAGTTTAGTACAGCAGTATTTCCTTTCTAGTTTCCAAGCTTGTCATTGAAAGTGCTGGCTGTTTTTAATCTAACATAACATTGGTTTCCTGTGTTTTATCTCTCTAACTTAATTTTTGCTCTTCCGTCTCCCATGGTACTTCTACTGACAAGAGAGACAGTGAATGCTGGAATAATGCATTTCTGCCTCAGAATCATTTTTATCTTCTCAGCAGAGGTTTCAAAATAGACATAGTCGCCTCTGTATCTAGCTGTCTTTCAGCTCTCACATGCTCTCGTCATTTTCAAAGAGCACTTTGTGATCAAAAATAGCTTGATTAGCTGATAAAATTAAATATGCTTTGCACAGGGAGCACCGCCCTCAAACATCCTGGCTGTTAATGAGTGCTCTGCTTGCACATACTGTCACTCACAGGCTTCAGCCAAAAGGAAGTCCGTGGTTAATGGTAGTTTAAAAAGCTTCAAGAAGCCAACAAACGAGAATAACATTTTTTATTTTTGAAGTTGCTTTGTCATCAGATGTTTCAACATGTGCAGTGCCACATGTTTCACATATGAGACCAGTCTTAGTTCACATTTCAGAAGAGACATGTTGAGAATAGTGGGATGGAGAAGCTGGTCCACAGTGGAGTTCCCCCTAAAGTGAAACAGAGACTGAGGGCCTGCTAAAAGTCAAAAATATCACAGAAGTTTTGGGAGACTCAGTGAAGATGTAGAGGACTTGAAGAAAGTGGAAAGTCAGACAAAAAGAGGAGACTTCTAACCCAGGGGCTAGTGAGCAGCTGTGTGGAAGGGGCTTTAGGTGCAAAGCCACATGCAGAATTCAGCTCTCTGAATACACCCGATGACACCTGCAAGAAAGAGGAGGATATAGGGCAGGAAAACTTTGGCATTCACAACTCTCTTGGTGTGTGTACTCCTGCTAGCTAAACTGGCACAAGTCCAGACCTCTAAGTTTCTTTGTGGGCTATTCTGAAAGAAGCCAGGTATGCAGCTTCAGGTTTTGGTTAATGCAATCAAGCAGCCACCATGCAAATCATACCACCCAACGGCTCTCTGCTGAAAAACGGGGGCATTGTGAAGGACGAGACCCCTTAGTGCCCCTCCAGACTGAAGGGAGCTGGTGGTTGAGTTTGGGGACCAACAGCACATGTAGAGTCAGAAGGGATGGGGTCCATTTCTCCTTTCTCTCTCCTGACTTTCTCCAGTTACTCCTAACTGAGGTGAAGTTGTAAAGTTAGGCAGTTAGCTGCTGCTCTCCATTGCCCGATATATGAGCCAGGCACAGAGTGTGAGCTGGGGATGCGTTCAGATGAAGGCCAGCACTGCAGCCTGCTTTTGGGCTAAGGGTTGCTTGTTAGCACAGTCCAGCATTGCTGAACTGGCTGCAGCAGCCTGATGGGTACCCAGCCAGGGGAGCTCTTCTGTGCCTGAGGGAAGCAGGTACGTCTCATTTCCATTGCTGATGTTTTTAAAAAATGAAGCTATTACTAATATACTGTGCTGCGAGTGTCAGGGTAGGGATTGTCTGTGGTTTTCCAAGATGTGAGATCTGGGTTTAGAAATGGCGGAGAAAAAAAAAATCAAAAGCAGGTTTTTTGTTTTGTTTCATTTTTAAATTTAAAACATGGTTCCCTTTATGCCATCAGTGATCTTGTGAGCTCCTCTAGCTTCCTTCAAGAAAGGAAGATAATGCCCTCATTCAAGGTGATAGAAAATGCTGCTAGGAAATGCAACAGGAAAACGCAGGAGGTGGAAGGCAGGGCAAAGCAAATTTATGTATTTGTTGAGGTTCAACAGGAAGCTCAAAAGGAAAAAATCTGTTATTATTTATAACAGTGGAAATTTGGATAAATCAGTTATAATGAAAGAAGAAAACGTCTATCCTGTGATCCAACTCAGGGCTAATGTAACTTGAGTCTTTCGAAGTTATGCCAAGTATGGCTCCAATCTGAAGTCTTTAAGCCCTTCCCCTGCAGAGCGTGCTCTGTTGTCCCATTAGCAGTGAGACAGTCATCACCCAGCCCAGAAATGGGCTTACGCTGCACAAATAGCCAGCACCTCTGTTGAGCCTCCCGCTGCCTGGCCATTTACAGTAGCTGCTGAAGAAAAACGATTCCCATGGTAATGTGTTTGGGGTCTCACAGCTTCGAGTGCCTCAACACTAAAATGTGTGGGAAATAATAGGTTTTAATGGCAGAAATTGTGATTCCTTTTACATTTTCTTTCTTTGTCACAGACTTACTATTGCTGAATTAGAGATGCTGATTAAGAATAACAGAAAGCTTTCACAACTCAACAAGTTAAGCCTTTGTGTTGGTGTAATTAGGGAACTAAATCTTTCACAGCTCAGTCAAGCGAAGAAATGAACTAGAAAATTTGAGACCTATTTTTAAACGAGGATTATTTTTTCTCCAAAAAACCCCCTCTGACAGTCATCATAACAAAATACTTGCAGCTCTCCTGTGCTTTCATGCTGCAGCACTTTCATGCACAGAAATAATTTTTGGACCCAGAACCAATCTGCTTTTTTATTAATTTCATTCCTACACACAAATCCATATTGGCATGTGCAGATGAAAATGCTGTGGGCTCAGTCACTGCACCTATCTTATAAATTCGTCCCATTAAGTCTTCTAAAGATCATTTTGTAAATTCAGACTTTCTGATGGAAATGCTTTCCAGGAGACATTACTGTGCCTATATGGGAGAAAGACAAATGCCAGAATGCATAATTCACTTGAAATTTATTCTTGTATACGCTTGTGCCAGATGATCTAACTTTTATGAGGAAAATGTTGGTGGGCAAAAGGATAGCGATTCTGGGAAACTCCTGGGTTCCTGGAACCTCTGGGAAGCAGTGTAGCTCCCTGGTTGTCATTACTGGTTATTAATGAGGAAGTCTTCCCTGGGTTTGTTATGCTGTTAATTGGGGTTTCCCAACTTGAATGGGACTCAGCAGTCCACAGTTTCTTTTTTTCAGCTGCCTAATGAGTGCTATAGAGTTAAAAAAATGGTGGCAGTCTCTTGCTTTGGGCCTTCACTATGAGCTTTACAAAAGCTGGCCAAAGGGATCACAGCATAACTATGCAGCTGCAGCACAACATTTATTTAGTGATGCATCCGTATGCTTAAAACACAATATAAAAACACTTTTGGTTTGACCATGACCTTTATCAACAAGGAACTTGCACACTGGCTAAACATACTTCCTCAGGCTCTGCAGGACAACCCCGCTTACGTTTCCAGTGCCATCATTTTACTTCATGGCTCCTAAACAGAGGTCTTTGTGAGTATAGACATGTCAAGCTGATGCTGAGCGCAACTGAGCTTGATCATAAGCTGCTAAATATCAATAGTTTTAAAAGGAAATCTTCATGGTTGAAGTTTAAATCAAACTTTGACTACATATAGTTTATTATATTAAAAACCCAAAGAAATAGGTGGGTTATTTATCTATGAGGACAACAGAAGATTTCCTTGTAGGACCCCATGCATGCCCACATATGTGGAGACTCATGCATATCTGAGAATCTCTGTAACAAACAGACAGCTGCACTGATGTACACATCAGCTATCACGGATATTTTATTCCAACTCACTCTATCAAGTTCGTAGTTGTTGGAGGTAAGAGATTTGTTTCTCAAAGCTGTGAAACAAGGGCAAGGTGCTGCTGTCTGCAGTCCCAGAACTGGTGTCTGATACTTGCATTTCTCATTGTCAGGACCAAGCTTAGGTGGGAGTAAAAAGTAAAGGAGCTGTTAAGTATCAGCGCCCTGGCAGAAAAAAAGTAATTGGGATAAAATACTTACACGAGCTTTCTGCGAAGGGAGGACTGCTTCAATTTATACTTGGCAGTTTTTGGTACGCAAACGTCAATTGTCAGGCTCTTTGCTGCTTGAGACAATTTAATGCAGTTTTAGGTTTGATGTGACTGTGAAAATTGTTTCAGAAAATTTACTAGAGCTTTAGCACGGAAATCATCCACTTTTCTGCTCTCAGAGGAGCTTCGCTCTTACATTACCTATTAAAAAATAAAGAGAAAACCCACAAACCCAATTCATGAAACAAGTGGGTGAATAGAAGAAAACCACACAGTAAAAGGTCATTACAGGATATAGTGGCTGGTTTACAGATGAGAGATAACTAATGTTCTAGCTGAACAACAGAAAAACAGCCTCTGGGCTGATTATAGAAGTGTTCTGGGAAAACCTGATCTCTCCACCTCCTGGAATTATCCTCTGTCCTGGCAGGCTTCTTGCATCATTTAGTAGCTGCTGGACTTGGCTGTATGGAGAAGAGCATGTTGGCATTACTGGTGGAAGAGGCTGCTTGCTTGCTGGCCATGAGGTTCATCAGCCAAAGTTGGAGCATGTATTTGAACTCCCTATACCTCTGCTCTGCTTACAGGAAACTTTATTGTAGTTTCCTTTGCTGTATTTTGGTGGTATTAGTTGGCTCTTTTTTATCCTTCCTTCACTGTCCTCAGTGAAGCCTAAAGCCTAAAGGCTTTTTTTGTTTATCCTCTTGTTGGATGGTCCAGTCACCCAACCTCTTGCCCAGGCAGGAGCTACAGAGAGCTGTTCACATTTGTCTTGGTACTGGGATGAAATGGAAGGAAGCTCCTATTTTACATCTTGTTTTGACAAATTGCCATACTCTGTGGTTTTAACGTTTGGGGATTTTTGTGTGCGTGATTTCCTCTTCTACATGCTTTTAGGAAACGCCGCCTGAAAACACTGCACGACTACTGGTAAAACAGGCAGAAAACTTTACTACATTTTCTAATATTTTAAGTATTTGAAACTGTTACTACAGCTGCTGCCATCTGAGATCTGACGAAGGTAAGTTTCCTCAAGCAAGGTACCTGTTTGTGACCTTCCCGGACTGATGGATCGAGGCAGATGTATGGGGCACAGCGCCATGGGTGGGTGCAGAGGAGCCCGGTAGGCCTCGGCAGGGACATTGGGTGGCAATAGTAGCCTAACACTTTGTAACTGACAGTCTTCTGCTCTCTTGGCTTTCATTTCTGCCAAGAGTCACTTTGAGGGATGTCCTGGACACCCACCTACATCTGAGCTGTCTCCCTGCTGTAAGGACCAGCCTCTCCCACCTGTACTCACTAAAGATTGCTAGAAGAATAGAAACTTACTAGTGGGTTATTGTCTGTGTATGCCCAAAGTAAGCATAACACAAACATGGCAAGTGTGTCTCTTCTCTGAGTGTCCTTGGTGCTTGCACAGCTGTATTGCAAGGCAGCTGGGGTGTCCCTGTGAGTACTGGGACTGAGTAAAGTAACTTCTCTGCCATGAAGCAGACGCAGGTAGCTAAACAGCCCCTTTACGTTTCACCAGTCTGCTGTTTTACCTGCTTGGTCTTCCAAACAGGTTTCAACCAAGCTCACAGTCTACTGAATGACTTCAAATAAATGTGGTCCTTCACAGTGATACCACCTCGCTTCTTGAGTAACTCAGCCATAGCAGACTTAATGAGCACTGAGAGCTTTCTTTGAGACTCTGGTTGGAGCCATCTTCTGAGGGACACCTCCGGAATACACAGACTCAGCCAGGAGTACATGGTCCTCTTCCATCTGTCTGGGCCCTGGAGTCCCGACTTACTGACAGTCATCAAGGATATTAGCCAATTCAGTCATGCTTGGTACTTCAGGAAACTCTTTAATCTCAGTTCTCTCATTCTTGATCTACTTTCTTTGTTGCTCTTCCTATGAAACTCTTCATTTTTTTTAATTTTTATTTACAGCATGAACTGTCTCCACCCAAGAGTATCTTGGGCTTTGACGTACCACACCTTAGGTACCGACATAAAGGTTTTGT
>NW_009910355.1:8722-21748 GCF_000696875.1 Nestor notabilis
CGCTTGTCACAGTAGTTTGGCTTTACTGACTTCAGAGGTTCAAATCATGCCTCGGGATTGCTTGGGGAAGCCTGACAGTTATTCTACAAGAAAGTCAAATAGATCAGCTTGCTTAAATGTTTTGTCTGGGATCTAAGATGCTCTGTGTCTATTTACTCGCTTAATTTATCTTTATCCTGTGGGAGTCCTAAAAAAGAAAAAAAAAAAACACCAAAACCCAAAGAGTTTCTCTTTAAAGAGCTGCTGTGAAAACAATTAAAGTAATTAAGATTATCTGTGTTTGTGTTAGGAGACCAAATAAGAGCTCCCTGTGATCTGAGATCCAGCTCTACGTGTTGCAGGATGGAGTTTTACTGCCTCGATTGCAATTCCTTCTGCTCAGTAATGCATTCAAACAGAAAGCATTTAATGTCTTTTCTTCCTTAATTAGCGATGCCTCCAACTGATTCGTGATGAAAGTAAAACTAGTGTCAACACCAAACTGTGTGGCTTTGCTGACTGCTGTCTGTCTCAGCTTCTGCTGCCATTGAATGAAACCATAGTCAAGAACATGAAAACAGTCGGATACCTTTAATAGATTATAGTGACATGTCTCAATGTCAATTTTCAAATGATGGATGTTCTTCAGCCATAGGCACCCTCATCAGCAATCAGCAGGTAAGGAGATAGCTTCTCAGCTGAAAAAATACACAGGTTTCCACTGTAATCCAAAACATTTTAAACAGCATTTACAGGATTGCCAGCAGCTTTCTAAAACAGTGTGAAAAGACTTTAAGATTCAGAATAGATTTATCTATTTCAGTTCAGAAAAAACCAGACCAAATGAACAGCACGTGGCTGATATTTCAATCCCATTAATTTGCCTATCAAACCAGACTGCTGTCTTTCTATTGCTATTTTGAGATGTGTAATTTTGCAGTTCAGGAATAAAAAAGAATTCATTTTCTCAGTTACAGTTTTTTTAACAGACTAACATAAATGACTTAAAACCAGAAAAGGGTATTTCCTGTCTGCACCTCGTGGTTCTGCTCATATTAATGCTGCTCTTCATGTTATCCCTTTCTGTGTCAGCCTGCATCACTGCAGAAGAAACATCCTCAGAAGACAACTTTGGATGTGGCTGCAGGAATCATAAGCTTATCAACATGAAACAGATATAATTTCAGTTTGGTAGAGTAGTACTCCTGTTACCTGTGTTACCTATTCACAGAAATATGATTTATTATGTATCTCTGATGTAGAAAGCTCTATTTAGAGGTTGAAATACAATAAAATTAAATCAAGAAAAGTTGTCACCAAAGCTGCACTATATAATACCAAGAGTTGCAATATAAACAATTAAAGCTTAAATTAAAATTAAGCCAGGTCTTAATTTGTTTTGGTTTGTTTTGGTTTTTTTTTACTATGCTTTGCTCAGAACAGTGAATTCAATATCAAAATCATTCTGTTAATACCAAGATTACCTTTCCTTATATACCCTTATATAAACTAAAAGATTACTTTTTTGATCAAGAGGTCTAGACTAGGACTGGAGAATTTTACTGAACAAATATAAAATGTAGCTGAGCAGCAAAGCAGAACTATTCCTTTTTTAATCACAAACTCAGAACCAGTAGCAGCCCCCTTTAGTTTTATTATGTTGACAGGATTATTCCTGTTATTCTCACATTACTGTTACAGAGCCATTAAGATACAAGCATTGCAAAATAGTTTCAGTAAGACTCTTAACAACTCTTAATTGAACAAAAGCACATGACAGTCTCAAATCTCTAGGTTATTTTGGGTAGAATAGTTAAGAGAACTCTAGGAAAATATTTAGGATCGTGTTAAATTTGGGGAATCTTTTCTCACCTACATTCTCCTATCATTGGCCCCGCTGACAGCTTTTTTCCTCCTCCCCCAGACCTGCAGCATTCAACTCTAAAAAACACTCTCTGCAGTTCGGGCCCTCCCTGCAGCTCTGGCTGGAGCGCTGACAATGAGCTTCTCTGAGCTCTGCTCTTTGAACTCCTGGTGGCCCACACCGTTATCTGCACAGGCAGCTGGGACAAACTTAACTTAACTTGCTTAGTTGGACTAATGGTTGCTGGACATATACAGACCGGTTACAGGAACCCCACTGATCTGCATATTTGCATCAAATTTGACACCTCTAGAAGATGCTGAGACTTCATGGCCTTACTGCGAGCCTCTTTGGCTGTGTTTGGCTGCTGACATTGGCTGGACTGCGTATATACATGCACCTCTTTCACATGGCATGTGCAAAGCTGTCACTGCCTTGGTCACGACGCCTAAAAAAAAGAAAAGAACATGGGGATGGATGTCCTTTTGGCAATAATAATAAATGAGTAAAGTTAAAAGGTGGGGAAAAGTCGGGGGCTCATCTACTGCTTCCCCAGCCTTTGGGACTCTGGAAGGGCAGAGATCAATCAGGTATGAGACTCGTGGGCTCTTGAATTTGAAGTAGGTCACTAAAATTGCAGTTATTTTTAAACTAGCAATTGAAAAAGTGCTCACTATTTTCCGCATTACAGACTCTGCTGTTTTGATGTCTTTCTCCAGAAAATTAGTATGATGAATACAAACAGGTTTTTAAGTTCTCAACACAGCCTTATCACACTGAACGGTCTTAAAAACATGTTGCCTTGGTTTAGCAGAAGTCACTGCAGGAATTACTGTTAGAGAAAAACCAATCCAAAAAAGCCAGCTGCTCAAATATCAATTAATTGGAAAACTACAACAAAAAACAAATGATTAATTTAATCACCTCTGCTTTTCCTTAGAATTACCTAAAATCAGAGGTCTATCCTTGCTCTTGGTAACAGAGCGGGTGGGTAACTTTCCTGTTTAAAACTGGGTCATGGATCACCTGACTCATTTCTGCAATGTTGATAAAGGAAAATTGCAGGAAAGCTTACCAAAAGGAAGCCATTTGGTATATGACCTACTCCTAAGCCATCTTTTCATCTCCTACATAAGCCTGTGCCTCTGCAGGCACCGGTGATGGACCACCACCCTGCTGTGGTGCTCGTTAGCCCACACTGCTTTTACAGCTGGTGCAGGCTGGTTGTCACTGGGATTTGGTACCCGAGGCAAGCCTGACTTGGCTGTGTAACTCCTAAGCCTGCACAGGGGTTTGTGGGTGTTACGTTGGTCATTTAAAAGAATTACTAAATTAAAATCTCACTGCTCAATTTGAAAAATCCCCTGTGCCAGCAGCTTTCTAATTTGTCAGAAAACATCTGATGGAAGTAGCTGGCAGAAATGAAGGAGGGTATCAGAGCAGACTGCAAAGCATCACCTGGTAGAGCAGGGTGATTTTTTTTTGCATGTTTAAAAACATATGAATATGCTGGTGTGTCTCATTGTTATTCTGATAAAGTGAGTTTCAGTTATGAATTGCAAATGGTGCTAGTGATGTTTTGGTTATTTAGGTGCCAAAGATGGTGTGGTGACATTCCAGGCACTGAGCGTGGTCTCAACGTGTGCCTGATACCCTCTGTCACCAGTACTATACACAGGGTATGTAATATTGCACGTATATAATGGCTGCATCCAGCAAAATGCTCAGCACTCTCAGCTTTCTGTTTCTGCTGAAAGTGAAACGTGCTCCTGCTGCACCAGAAAAACTCAGTTCATATTCTGTTGGATTGAGCCTTATCTTAGCCTACTATAGTACTTTCATTTTAAGCACAGTGGTGCAGCCATACAGCTATGCAGCCTTACAAAAAAATAAAACCAGGCTCCATTTAAGAAAATAAAGGTTGGGAATGCCAGCTTTGTTAATTGAAGTTCATTGTGAGGAACATTTTGGATTTAAACGTCTTAATATAGAGTGCTAATTCCAAGGACAAGCGACAGTCACATAGCAGGCACTGTGTTGTTACAGATAAGGCATTAGAGCAGCATTTGGGCTATCTGGATGCCACTGCTTTTTCTTTTATACTGAATTACTGCATGGCCTGGGACTAGTCATTTCCCATGTCTGAGCCTGTCAGCGTTTGCTTGTCTGTTGGTCCTTACAATAAAGACAAATATGTAGCTCTTTGCAAGAACTGAAAACACTGTCATTAAAAGGACACAATACAAATATATCCAGGTTTAAGGATAAACTGGAAATTCAGTGCTCCGCTAGCCACGCCATCTGCTGAGACCTACAGGCAGAGCTTCATTCATGTAGTATCTAGAGATAAAACAATTTGCAGCACAGGGGAATAAAAGTATCTCTGCAGCAGACAGATTAAGCTGCTTTTTTTTCGCATTCTAATCTGTTAATCATGCACAGGGCTTAAGTACAGCTCAAGACAGACCAGACATTGAATGATTTAATTTTGCGCTCTGTATTGAACCGGATTTAATTTGAAGCTATGCTGTTATCCACTGCTCAGCAGTTCATCAAAAAAATGAACGCCCATAACGAGATTTCTGCGGTGAATCAGTGATTGTGTGTTTAAAATGGGTCACGGGGCTGGCCTTGCCAGGCCCCAGCTACGGCAGCTGCATTTACGACAGTCATGTGGGCTAACCTTTGCAGAATTCACTTGAGGGTCAAATTTGGGGACACTCCATCTAAAGTACTTACCAGTCTTTTCTTTTTTTGTTTGCTTTTTATTTGTTTAAAAATAAATGAGGGGGGTCAATAGCTTAAAGCAACTTCAGCCAGCACAGAAAGCAGAGAGTAAGAATTACAAGCGGGAGTCACGTCTGGAGGTGAAGGGATGGAGCAGTAAACCCAAGAGCAGCCAAGAGGATGGAAGCCAGTGGCCCTGCCAGCCCTGGAGAGAGTCTGCAGCGATTCCCAGGGAGAAGGGGACAGGCCCCACTTCCAGGAGCTGAAAAGGGCTGGGATGCTGGGAATGCCTAAGTGTGGTCTGGCACCCACAATGTATGCAATTGCTGGCAGTGCCACAGCAAATCTCAAAGGAAGAGAAACAACCAAACATGGAAATATCTTTGGGACAAGCTGGAAAACCAGATAAATAATGGAGACTGCTAAAGCACGCTGAAAAGAGGCTTCTAATAGTTTCAGATTTTTTGCTTTTTTAGTTTCTGGAAGCCTGTGAGCTCCTCCTGCAAAGCTGTCACCAACTAAGGCTTTCATCATCATTAATTTTTTTCTTTTTTCTCTGTGTGTGTGTGAAAGATTTTAGAGTTGAGTGAACCTAACACCAAAAGATTCACTGGCCAGGCCTGGAGATGCTGTGTTTCTTCAAGGTAGGGTCAGATAGTCATTGCAAGATACAGGAGAGTGTATTTTAAAGTGATTGGTGTCCGCACCACATCCTTGCCGATGCTGTGCACAGAAGCGCATGCTTCCGAGACTTACTCCCGATTCACATCAGCCATGCTGTGACATGGGCTGCTGCTCCTTAACTCATCTCACACATGGGATTTGGAAGTGCTGACCAGCAGCATAGCCTGTGTGCTCCTTCGGGGCAGCAACTGTTGGCTGCCGTGAACATTTCTGTTGGCTAGGAACGTAAGGAAATATTTCTGTGAGGAATTAAGAAATTAAATGGGACCAACCTAAAATATTCAAGTAAATAGGTCTGCTAGATCATCTACTCCCTTGTGACACATGCTGGCTTGCTTCATTTAGCACAGTGAAAAATACAGGTATTGCCTTCCATGATTACCTAATTTAAAACTGAATAGGGAAATGGAGAATCGGATCCCTCGTGAACTGAATATATCAGAAAAGCAATAAGGAGGTTGAATACAAGATTGCCAACGCCAACCTAATGCATCCATGTTTCTTTCTCTACCTGTTTTGGAGTAAGACTTGCAATAGTCACGAAGAATTTTAATGGTTTGGTTTTCCTTCTTCTCTCCTCAATTTCCTCTTAGCCACATTTGTAGCTTGGTTAACAAAATGTATTTGCATGGTAAATGTACATTTCTGGGATACAAACTGGAAAGGAATGCAAACCACTGGAGGGAAAACTGTGTTGTGGAGATGAATGCATACCACACCTCACAGCCCAGGGAGGACTACAGCTCTTCAGTATGGTAGCGGGGTTTGGTGGTGGGGTGGGGGAATTAGGGAAACAAATTCTTCATTCATTGTCACTGTGCTTCTAAATATTTTCCTTGGGTTTAGTGATAAAATCCTCAGTGCTGAAAATGTTGAAAAGGGAAAGGTCACATAAAGAAATATAAACTCCTTCCTTCTTCTGAACAGTTATGAGTTCAAGACAGCTTCCATGGATGTCCATCTGTCCAAGCTACTTGCTGGTACTTAGCAGTGTTTTGAACATATGAGAAAGGTTACTTCTGATTTTCTTTTTTTTTTTTTTCTTAAGTTCATGTATGTTTCATTTAAGTTTAAGTATGGAGGACATTTTAAGGGTTGGGTTTTTTTGGGTGGGAATTATGGTCATCATAGGTCAAGGTGCTCCTGGAGGGCCTCGCCACCTGCATTAAAACACAAACCTAAAGAATACTGAAAACCAAACCCCATGATGATCACAAAGGTATCCCATTCCCTCTGTACTGCAATCAGCCTATGGGCAGTTAGATGCTGCATCTGACAGCAGTTGCAGAGGATCGCTTTCTTTTCCTCACACCTCCGTACTTCTTCACACCCTATCTGCCCACTTTAATCTCTGACTCATAAACAGCTTGGAGATGACTACAGCTACTCCTCTGAGTTGATCTATTTCCAGAAATTAGGGACAGAATGGCACTTTGAGGCAAAGAAGGTGACCTCTTCCAACTTAGTTGCTTCTCTGGCCATCACAGTCTCTTCAGAAACATGTCATTCTGGTTACATACCTCCATTTTCCCCTTCTCCTATGGCAGCTGCACATTTACTCCCTCCAGCCCAAGACACTTTATATTCCTCAGTAGCTCAGACATCAGTTCATCATCTGTTGGTCCAGTCACAGAGGGATAAAAAAACGATTATTCAGTAACTGGCTATCTCTCATCATGTAAAAAGTAGTTTATTCACTTCCTAAGACCCACAGTTTCAGTCTATCTCATGTTGAAAGTGGCCAGTGGCACAGAGATGAATATCTTCGCAAAATTAGGGTTATCTGCAATAGGACCAACCCTTCAGTAGGTTTTCCTTTGCTTCTCCAACTATCTCTTAATGAGCCTCTGCATGTACTATCATGTCAAAGCTTGCATTTTTTTCCCCAGATGAGTAAATGGAGTGACAATATCGCTGACTCCTCATGAGTATCCTGTTTTCATTTCAAATGCTGTGAAAGACTGGACTTACAGCTAGTTTGGGTATATGTCTTGAGGGGCAGCTGCCTTTGGTTGGTCCAGTTTTACATGCCTGCAGTTTGACTGGGCTTCACAGAATCACTGGCTGGTTGAGGTTGGAAGGGACCTCTGGAGGTCTTCTGATCCAGCACCTACTTTATCTTCCTACTTGGTTTTATACATCTATGGTGGAAGCATTCACAGCTGAGATGATCATCCTGTCTATCCTCTACAGTCAGTGGAGAGAAACTGGCAATTTCAAGGTGCGGTTGTTTCATTTAGGACAAATACCAGGTTTCAAACAGGATGAGTCATGCCCAGAAACATCTGTTGTTCTCCATTGACTGTAAAGACAGCCCAATACCAAAGCAGATGTCTGCACTGGGAATGTCAAATCTGAGCCAGTTTAGCATCCTCTCTCATCTTTATTTGCCTTTTAAAGTCTCCTGACACAGCTCTATACACTTTGTGGTCTTCCAGCTTGCTGCTGAACTTGAAAATTTCACCCATGAGGATTGGGTCTAATCTGCATTGTTCTGTCTGAGTTATTTCACATTTTGTAAGTGTTTTGAAATTCCATCGAAGTGATGAAGGCAGACTTTTCCCTGCCTCTACAGATCCACTGTTTGTTTACTAGGAGTTCTTAAAGAAACCAAAAGGGCCTCTATGTATTGTCCATACAAGTCAAGCAGGATGCACAGTCCAAGAAATCTCTTGGTGGGCAAAGTGGAAATGGGATACTACCACATTTTAGGCATGTCCATTCGTACTTACACTCGGGCATACCTTCAGTAATTCACTTGCCTCTTCCAGCCAAGTCACGTTTTTCTGATGAAGAGCAAAGTCCAGTGTTTCTTCCTTCTTCACCACCCTTTAAATAGGAGCAATCTGTCTCTACTTGTGTTTCCTTGAAAAAACTTTATTTGCTGAGCAATATCCTCACCTCAGACATAGCTTGTGCACTTAACCGAGGAATTGCTTTCTGGCAGCCTTCTCTGAGAACCTGCTTTCTCTTTCCCAAATGTCTTTCCGTACATTGCCTGTGCACGTGAGAAAGTTTCCAGTGGTTTTGACTGTGTCCCACTGGGTTGATACCCTTAGACTGGAAGATGCAAGATCCTCTTCTTGCACCCACGCAGGCTGCCTCTGAGTCCTGCCTACATGGAGAACAGCTCGATATGAGAGACGGATGTCTCAGCCTGTGCAGTACCAAACTGAGCTACTGCTCACTTACTCTGGAGACCCACTTTCAGTAAAGTGAAGCACTCCTCAGCCTCTCCCTGGTTTTTTTTTTTCTTCTGTTATTTTAGTATTAACTTCTTTGTGTTTGGACACAGGAATACAATCTGAGCATTTGTTTAAAATCTAAGGTGACCAAGTTGAGCATTCTTCATAAGAACTTCTTGAAGTTTCTCATAATATTAAAAAAGTTATACCTGCCCTTAGATAGCAGAGTATCTTATTTCTCAGTGTTGAGCTTCTGTATCTTAGTTTCATGATTCTTGGAGGCTGCCTCAATTTCATGTCATCTGTTTCTTGGTCAACAACTTTACTGCATTGCCGACTGATTTTCTTGCTCTTTGTTACAGTTTTTTAACTTCCATCTCTCTTCTCTTTTTAAAAATTACCATTATTTTTATATGTTTCATGTTTTATTTAGCCAGTATTAGATTGGGCTGGCTTCTCTCCTATTTTGACTTGCTTAGAAGGCAACTTTTCCGCTTCTTTCACAGCTTCTCCTCATATTACTTTCTTCCAGAAGATAGCAGGGCAGACTGTAATTGAAGCATAGGTAGCTTAATACCATAGGTGCAATTTAGTGGAAGTTTGTTTTATTGCTCTCCTCTGAAGTTAGGCCACCTGAGCTATTGCCAGCTCATGCTGAAAATGTTTTCCAAACCAGGTGACATTTGCCAGATGACCAGATGAAAAGTAAAATAAATTAAGAAACTAGCAAGCAGATTCAGAAAACAAACAAAAAGAAACAGAGCAACCACAAACTTTATTTGCTATCTGTGTTTGGACCAATTCCCAAAGTCCTCTCCATGTTTTATTCAACTAGGAGCTGTCAGGACATGTCTGCAGCTGGTTGGAGTCGGGAGTTATTTCCTTGACAAGCTATATACCCTGGCACTAGCCCCTGAGCTACAACCTGCTGTTTACAGCAAAGATCTTCTGATGAATTCCTTGGCATACTGGTGACTCAGCTGAATATAAACCCTCTTCTGGAGAATTCCTGACACTTCACTTTTAAACATGGTATTAATTTATGACTCCCCCAATTTGTGAAACATCGTCTCAGATAGATAGCATTAGCTTGTGATCTGCCACTGCACTTTGGAGAGCCCAGGCGGGCCACCTGGCCTGACCTCTGTTAGTATCAACTTAACAATAGACAATTCACTTACCTTGTGCAAACACCTCCCTTTTGACAGGGAGGTTAATTAAAAGCTGAATTTATGAGAATCCAAGCATATAAATTTTCTGTATCGCAGGCCTCAACAGCTATTTCTTTTACGCCTGTTTCAGTGCTACATGAAATTTTTCAGTTTATTACTAGCTTTACACAAAGAGTAATTATGATAACTTGGAGATTGCCCCAATTACAGCTTGAAGGATCCCTTTTTTGCTGACAAAGATGGTAAGTTTGAAGGTGCTTTTAAGAACTTGGAAGTGGTAAAGTGAGGTGCTCTTCCTCAAAAGGATTAGTCTCATCTCAGTTCTGCTTTTTAATACTAAGTCCAATGAAAATAAGCAGGTGTTCCTGCTTCAGAAGGAAGTTCATGCATGTAAATGACCAGGCAGGGCAGGAATGACTTGTCTTCAGACAAGTTAAGTACTTGTATGGCTTGTGGGACCTATAGGAGTACTAATGTACACCTGATCATAAGAACAACCTGCAATATACTCTGGAACACACAACTCTCTGCAGCTTTTCTGCTGTTCATGGCAGCAAAAAAGGGATTCAAAATTGGTAGGATCCATCACGACAAATGATGGTAAAGCCAAACAGCCTACATCCTTTCCCTGAAACCTTGCCAAACCAAACATTCACTCATCCAAAGCCCTTAACTCCCAGAACTTCTTCACCCATAAGTATGCTAAGACTGTGTACAAGCAAGAGAATTTTTATTATATAAAAATAATCACAGTCAGGAACTTGTGAAAAAAATACAGAAAAATACAGAGATCAACTTTGACAGAAGCTTATCTGCATCCAACTCCTTTTGTGTGATTTCCAGATGGCATCCATCTTATCACTTGTTATGGAAGTCATGCTGTTGGTGTCCTAAATGCGTCTGTCATTCATCTTGCTGTGCTTAATACTGATGTGGGCTTGTCCTAGTTAGAATTCTTGATGTTGCAAGAAGATCCTTCTCTCAGGATTTCCTAGGAGCATTTACTCTGAGGGGGAAAAAAAAAATCAATCTTTTTATTAGTCACCTTAGTGGTTTTCCACGTCATCTCACCAAGAAGTACCTGAGGTCTGCACTGAAAGGATATATTTCTGGAACGTTCTTAATTTTTGAAAGTTGCTTAAGCATTAATTGCTCATTGCCTGTGCAGATAAGAACAAGTATTTTCTTCCTTTTCTTCCTGTAATACTTATTTATGAATTCAGGTGTACCCTTTGATTTCTTTTATTAAAGAAAAAAATTATTTTGCACCGAATAGTATTTTTAACAGTTAAGGACATTTGGAATAATTAAGATAATGCAAAAAATACAGCTGCTCGCTATAGTTACCTTCTTCATGGCTAGTTGTGCAGAAATAATACCACAGTTTGGGTGATGTGCATCACACCTCTAAATCTGGAAAACCCATCAGTGGCAGATGCCACGCTATGTGAGTACGGCTTGTGTCCAAACTACTAAGTCCTACCAGTACCTAAGCTGCCATACAGAACTTGCTGCCCTAGAGTATGTGGAGATGGTCCATAAGTGGAAGGGCATCATTGAATCACGTGCCAGCTCTATGAAAAAGCACTTCAGTTTTGCATTGCTGGGCTCCTTATAGCACTGTGTGCCTTACTGCAGCTAGACTGTTGTCTAGACACATCTGTGTGAACTAGGCGTAGACATCTATTTGAACCCGACAGATTGAGGTTATTCATTTGAGTTCAGAGTCATGAGAAAGTGTTTATGCAGCTTCTGGACTTTGACCCCAAAGGCAGTGTTCTACATTCATACTGTCTGGTACCCCAGCCAGTAAGATAAGCATAAAACCAGCCCACATGTCTCTGCACCTGTAGCAGTCTTCTATATAAGACCAGCAGGAAGTGGCAAGCAGACTATATACCTTCCAGCCACTCCTGGTGACCTGCTTAGCTGCTCTACACAGAGATCAGGATATTCTCCGGGGACTGCTTGTCTCTTTACCTGTTCTGCATTCATAAAGCTTGCCATGGTCTCCTCTCTTCTGCTGCTTCCTGTTAAGCTGTTTAGCTATTGCTCTTATTCTCCCCACTTCATAAGGAGTTCTTTTGTGTTTTTATATGTTTTGCTCTTCACAGAGGCCGTTCTGAAGCTGAAGGAGCTTTTCAGTTACAGCTGAAACACTGAGTGTTTCTATCTTTTACTGGTGGACTACTGGAGAGGTGTCTATTGGCTCATTTAAATGAGCTTCCAGCTACATGCTAGTGTTATGACCATGCTCAACAGCCAATAGAGTATGTATATTTGCCTCTAATTATTAGATTTTGACACTAGAAATGTCTTTTTGAGGCACACTCTGGAGAGTTTCATGACGTTTTATGTATCTGCAAGTAGAGGTCCGTGAACCAACAATGTATTCACACAGCAAAATCTGACTTAACCGTTTACCATTTCGATTAGACTCAGAACCAGTCCAAATGCGCCCAAGGTTTTAAACAAACCATCCTTGTTATTTTGCACTGAAATTGCTACCTAGGCACTAGATGTCATTCCTGAAGACCTCAAGGAACACATGCTGTAGCAAGTTATAACAAGAACCTTCACTTTTTCTGTTTTTTAAATAGGTTTTCAATACTGTATGTTTGGATTTCTGATCTAAAAATAAACTCTAACAGTTTGTTTACTGAGGGGTTCTCCCTAAGTCAATTCTTGCTCTGCTTCCAACAACACTGTCACAGTGCTGGTAGATTTGTTACAGAAGTTCTGGAAGTGGACAGCAGTGATTTTTGTTCTTATGTATAATTTGCTGGAACTGGCCCACCTGCTAAGAGTAATTTTAAGGATATTAGAAGCTGTCTATTTTACCAGATATTTTACTAGCTTCCCTTATTAATCTTGCATTGTTCAATTCAGTTTTCACTACTGATGTGATCTACAGGGCTTCTCAGGACCTGGCTTTCTTCTGTGTTCTGGCAAAAGGCCATTGCATTCTTCAGGTTAAGCTGATCTCTTGTTCAGGCCAGCTTGGCTCCCAGTATTTCTTTCAGCGCTGAGACTTGTTTTATGCAATGGGAAATCCTCTGAGCATAGAAGTGTTGGGTGAAGATGAAAATATTATGTCCTCCCTAGCAACAGAGCTACTTGGGGTTTATCATTTGGGAATGACGTGCTAAAAAAACATTATTTGCATTTCCAAATCCTCCCTCCTAGACTTTGTCTTTTGGGGAAGGTTATGGTGGGTAAACTCTGGTTAATCTCATAACTCATGGAAAATCATATAATTAACTGGATAAACATTTCCCCCCTGCTGCTCCCCAAATTTAAACGTTTGTGGTATCTCAGTCATAGATCAGCTGGATTATGCTAGTTTTGGCTGGGATAGATTTCATTTCCCTCACAGTAGCTGGTATGTGGCTGTGTTTTGGATTTGTGCTGGAAA
>NW_009910356.1:0-32012 GCF_000696875.1 Nestor notabilis
ATTTATTATATATATATTATATACAAGCATATGAGATATACTTACTTTTAGCCACAATATAATTATATTTAAGGCAAATGATGGCAACTGAAGAGCTATAAAAATTCAGTCTCACAGGGGACACTATATGAACTGTGTGGCTCCTAGGACCAAGGTCACTTATGAATGAGCTTAAATCTGAACAGCATGATCCCACTGATTTCAGTGGGGATAGTTATGTGCCTTAGACTAAATAAAAGCTTAATGTTCTGCTGAGATGCTTTCACAGCAAATTCTTGAAGCACTGAACAACTGCCATTTCCCAAAGGAAAGATGTCTAAATACTCTTTCATACACTAGTAATGTATTTCCCCACAAACTAGTGAATGTGCATACATACAAATGAGAAAGGACACAGAAGAGATCTGAATCTATAATGAACTTTAAAAAAGAAATCAAAGCGGTAAGTGGTAAATGTAAAACATGCTAAATCATCCTTGATACAGACAGGGATTTGAATAGAACAGCAAAGGCAGTGACCTACATCCTAATGATATCAAAATTTCAAATATATTTTTGGAGCAATAAACATAAGAAAAATTCATCCCCACACATAATTAGAAAGTAGGCCAATCCGGAAGATCTGCTGACTCCAGTATGCCTAACCTATCGTTTAAAAATACAACTAGTGTTATTAAATAATCACAGTGATTATCTTCTTCAACGTAAGAAACAAAATAGTCTACCGGAGTCAGCATTCTCCACTACTACATTAGTAAAAAATCTGTCTTGGTTGTGTGGACTTTTAAGCTTGGACACAAGCAAGACTTGCCGTCTTTGACCTACGGTTTCACTATATGCTGTCACCTGAACACAGTTACCTGAAAACAAGAAGTAACTGAAGGTTGAAAAGATGCAATCTGTCCATATCGTTCAAGTCCCATATTGAGGTACAAGAATGTAAAGCAGAAGGAAGCCCATCAAAGTAGTTTTTAATAGGAAGCAAGCAGAACTAGGTCAAGAGAAGGACTAAACATGAACAAGTAAGGGGTTTTTTGCACAACACTTCTAAAAATGAGCTGAACTTGCAAAAGAAAGAACTGATTTTATAGGGTATAGTTGCAATCATAATAAATCCAAATGTCACCTACAGTAACATAGGCTCCTGCATCTTCCAGGAAAGTACAGAAAGCTTGTCAGGAAAGAAGAGAGAAATAACATGCTAAATGTGACTGGGGAAGTGAGGGAGTGGGGGTGACCAAAACAACCTCGCTTGTATTTAAGAAGTTATACAACTGAAAGTGTCCTCTTTTACTTACAGTTACAAAATCTGGGAAATATAAATCTCACACTAGCAGAAAGCACAGCTTTCTCTGTTACCTCCTCTGGTCTCACTGTGTTCCCTTTGCCACCCTTCTAGCACCTGCTACTGAGCTGATTCAATGGCTCATTACTCCAGTATGCCAAGAGTAAAAATCCTTAGGAGCTTTTCTTGCAATTTAAATAAGAGTGTAGGCTATTGTGAGTCTAGACATACCATGTAACTTACCTCTGCCCCACTTCCTACACATTCTCTGTTTGCTGTAGAGAACAAGGGGAACAGCACACACTGCAAGCATGCCTTGTATTACAGAGCTCCTGCTTACGATCTCTGCAGCCTGAAGGCCATGCACCTGGACTTCATTCAACCTGTTGATTTCTCTTCAGAATAGAGGGACAGAATAATATTTCTGCTGGTATCCAAAACACGGAAGAGTTTGAAAAATTCTTTTAAGCTGCTTGCCATCTATCATTCTAAAGGAAACTTAAAGGAACTTCATTCCAAAATAAGTTATTTTTCCGAAAAGTTAAAAGTGAGATTTTTCCATGCCATTTTTCCTACTTAGTTCTATTCATTTCTTTTCACCTTACTATTTACCCCTGCTATTTTCTACTAGTGATAACTCAGTTGTACAAAAGTCAGCATCTTAGTACAAGGCAATGTCTTTTGCCTGGTGAGCTTCCTTCCACAGCAAAAACCAGCCCTTCCAGATGCACAGTGCTAGTCACCAGTTTTTGCATGAGAGTAAACACACAGCTCTGTGCATCCCATCTGTGAATACAGGTGTGCTGTATTGCAGACTGAAGGGCTTTGATTGAAAATCCTCAGAACCAGGAGCTATTTGCATTTAATCTAATACACATTGACAACAAGATGGTTAAGTAATGTATCTGTCTCATTCTATGCTACAAAACATAATTTACAAGTACATCATGTCAGTAATGTTAAGAAGCATAAAGAATATCTTTTCCTGAACTCCTGATCCTGCAAAAATCTCCAAACAAGTCAAATAAACAAATTAAAGATTGAGTAGGGAAGAAAACAATGAAATTGAACCTTAGAAATAAGAGGGGTTTTGTGTTTTATTCATGGAGAAAATGCATTAGAAATAAAAAGGCTTGTCAAAACTATTTTCTGTGAAATTAACCGTTTTGGGAAAAAGCACAAAAATAATATTACAACACAGCTGTACTTTCATTTTCTTTACCGCCTGCTTTTCAACTTCCAAAGTAGTGTATTTTTACAGTAAATTGCTTTTTTATGAAGCAAAACCGTGGAAAAAAAAAGAAATGGTCAACTCAGGAAGATCTTCAACAGGTTAATCATCTTGCTTGTGCTTTGACAGTGAGCAAAATCACAACCTATTACAATAAAGAGAAGTTTACTAGCAACACTTACTTTATTTTCTTTATTTTTCTTTTTTCACAAATATTTCTCAGGCCCCAGGGCCTCTCTACTTTCCTTAACCTTTGCAAAAACACCACCCAAACATATGTGAACTGTTTGTGTTTGTGGAGCTGCAGACATTTAGAGAGTGAAGAGAAAAAGAGGGCATTATCCGTCCTTTAACCAAAGTACTACACTCATTTACCATCAATTTTTTGTTTCATTTCTCACTCTTGCAGATTCAGCAGTTACTGTGTTACAAATAAACCTGCCACTAGTTCTCAAAAGGTAGGTGTGAAGAAAGAAAGCGTTTAAAACACTAAAACAGCTCCAAGAAATGCTTTTCGGTTTGTCAGGTACGTTTTACATTTACATACATACATACTACTAGTTACATATATTTATGTAAATGCTACATTCAGCACATACGCACAGCACCACAGGCAGAGGGCTGCTGCCTCCAGGGGCTCCAAGGCTAGGGAGATCTCTCCTTCCCAGTCACAGGGGCACAGCTGGGATGTCTGTGCTCCAGCCTGAATGACGCTGCTGCCACTTGCACGTTTGCAGCTTCACAGACATACCCAGGACACTGACATGGCCAGACACACAGACTGCACAGACAAGGCAGTGCCTGCAACAGCACCTATGTACAAGACACCTACATAAAACAGATGCATAGCCAGCCAGGTCTCCTCCTCTTCTTGGGGTGGCGGAGACCGAAAGTCACTAGCGCAAGCATAGGCCTCTCCACTCTCTGGATTCACATGCACACTTGTGGATCCCTGAAGTACCAACGCAGCCCCTCTGGCTGTCCGGCAACCTGCCCGCATCCCAGCCTCTCTAACCATTCATGATAATCCTCTGCTTTAGCAGCTGCCTATTTTAATGGCAGCTTAAGTGATCTTCACACCATGCTACTCACCACAGCAAACTGCAATCTCTTAACCCCAGTAATACATTGCGCTGCCTGCTGGAAGATACTGATTTTTCCTGGTTTTGGTTTTTTTCTTCCCCCCTTGTGCAGATGTGGAAGAATTTCAGCTTTGACCACTGTTTGTGGTGAAAGAGAAGCTTCTCATGCAGCTAGATTCAAGGAGCTCTCAAATTACCCACTCATCAGACTATACTCTTGGAAGTGGAGAAACGTCCATCAGCAATCAACTTTTCAGAGTAATGCATAGTTCAGCAACACTTTAAATATCAAACTGATAAATACTTAGTTGTGTGAAAAGAGGAAAATGGTATGGATATCCATAGATTTGGTGTAATATCAATTTGTGCATACCTCTCCACTTGCAGATCCATTGGTATTTGTCATCCACCCTGCAAAAGACCACTTGTTGCTTGTCCTCAAAAGTGCATTCTGAATGTTTTCAACTACATCCACACTTTCCTTTAAATTTTAACTGGAAATAGACTCTCTCTCCTAAAGATACGGCAACATTATAGAAATGGAGGGAGGTGAGAAGGGAGGATGAAGAAACCAAAACCAAACCTCAATAATACTAGTGTTATTCATCTTCAGAAGGTATAATGAAGGTGGTGTCTTTTGCAGAAGCTACTGGAGTGGTAACAAGCAGGTGCTTTGACACCTTTCATTTTAAAGCTGTTCCTTACAGTAACGGTTTTATGGAAGAACTTTGAAATCAGGTGTGTGAGAAGATGATGGTCAGGCATTCTTCACTTTGGGTCAGATTGAACAATTCTAAGGAAAGCCTAAGTACAGAAAGTAAAACCAGAAAATTTCTTCAAGGTCAACTTTTAGAGTTTATCTCAAGTTGTTCCTTTGACAGAAGAGGTGTACAATTTCCCTCTTTACAACATACTACAGAAAAACTTCTTCTGGGATCCCTGAGAGGTCAAAATATTCTCAGGAAGCCCGTGTACCCCTGACCTAGCTCTGAAGCATTTGCTACTGATTGACCCCCCTCCTAAAGCTGAAACTAGGCTGCAGGCTGCATCAAATCTCAGGGCCTATTTACCTGCATTTGTGTGTGTGTGTGTGTGTGTGTGTGAATTCCTTCCCCCTCAAGGGAAGCTGGAAGTAAAAACAGAAAAAAAAATCTACAAGATCCAAACAATATTGCATATTTGATAGAATCCTCATAGGGACAAAGGAAGGGACAACAAGCTCTCTCATCACAAGAAACTCAGGTACAAGGCATACAACAGTAAAGTCAACTAATATTTTCAAACACTACAGCAGGTATGACCCAAACTTTGAGTAATAATGGAAAGTAGGTACAATTTTGATAAGATTTAAGAATCAATTCATTTTCGAGCCCACACTTTAGTTGACGAGTATGATAGGCTTTTGTAATATTTTTTCCTCCTGTTATGAAGAAACTTGAGTTTTCCTTCGGCACTTTTTCAGCAGAAATCAAAAATAACAGGAGTAACAACAGTATGGTAACAGTAACAACAGTAACCAGCAACAGAAATGGTAGTGTCAGCTCCATTTCCTGGAATGACATATGAAGTATCACAAAATATAATTTGCCTCTGAAGACTGCAGTGACTCTAGTCATTAATACAGCTCCATCCCAACATCCTGAGTTCTCTTGAATTTTAATGCCAAGTCTCTGTGACTACAGGAGTACCCCTTTCTACATACTACAAGAAAGTTAAGTGATTAGCCTACAGTGATACCAGAAATATGCTTCAAAGATCACAGCTAAACCCAGGAGACCTAGACTCTACCTTTATCTACCAGACTACCCTTTCATTCTTTGCCTAAGAATAGACCTACAAGGATTCCAGAGATAAATACTTCAAAATGTCAAAAGTCATCACTTAAACTTTCTAGACACAGACAGTTTGTCTGACCTTGAATTAGGACCATTGCAGAAGTTATATGGAAGATGCAATTGTATTTATATAAACTGAGTTACAGCTGTTATGCAGAATAATTGTGAGCTCATAATTGTTCCTCTTAGTCTGTAAATCTCTTGGTTGTACCCACAGAAAACTGAGAAGAAACAGCATGCTCCTCTCAAGTTCTCATCACATTTCCATTTTGGCAAGACATCCTGTCCAGATCTTTGTAAACTCACAAAGCAGGACAGAAAAGCAGCATTTGGCACCCTACTTCAACTTTGACATCTGAAAATGCAGAATTGCTTTAAATATGATGGTACGCTTTGATTTGTCATAATGTTTATTATTGCATTTCTTTTCTGCCTGCAGATATTAACGATGTTTCATCTCAACGTATGTATAAAATCAAAGGAATGTAGAAAGACAGTATGCCTAATTTAATTACTGTCCTGGTTCTTTCAGTAAATGATGGCTGAGCATACCAATACGAATGAGGATTTGTAACTAAATGTCACACTATAATTATGAAAGAGCAGGAAATGGAGATACAGACTCTGCTTCTAATTGCTCCATACAAATGCATCTCACTCAGAGTATTCTTTTATGACCCTGGAGTTGAGGACACTGTTCAAACCTCTTGGCATCTAAATTATGATGTGATGTCCTGTGATGCTGATCTTCTAACTGCTCCATTTAACTGAATAGGACTTACAAGTACATATCATTAATAAAATTTGTATCAGCCAGAAAGGAACCCAACATACCAACCATTTGAACATTATCAGTTCTTCACCCCTCTTCACACTGAAAAGAGCTAAAAATATTAATTTTCTCAGGAAACAGAATATTTTCCTCTATTCACTGAGAACACACAGCACAGGCCAATTATCTGTAGTATCTAAGACATGTTTTAAATATACTCTGAGAGATGCACAGCTAGAAGCTAGTCTTACATGCCTCCTGCAGCTTATCAGCTAGGCTGGTTTGGAACTCAACTTTTCAGGTAAAATACACAAAAAGAGTTCCAAGTTAAACTGGTATCAGTTCTGGCTTGTAAGATTTTCTTCAGTTAAAATTGAAATAAGATTACATCATCTATTTATATAAATAAGAGAACAAAAATAGGACTCTAAACTCGGTACTTCTTTTCCAGAATATGGACCAGGTAGCTCCAGGATGCTGGATTTCTATTTAGTTTCATTCCAATTTAATAGTAACAACTTTTCTAGTCATTATTTCTTCTTCTTATTTTCAGTAACTTAAGCTTCAAGACTCCTAATAACATACCAAGCCACAAGCACGCAATTTTTGAGTGACACTAACACACTTTTCTCATTTGATAATGCCACCTATTCTTTCACTGCAAAGCCTGGAAAAATCCCTTTCCTTTCCTCCACGGTCAGTGCTCTTTCAGAAGCTGTAGATCATGGTCAGAACAGTTGAGTGCGAGTTTTGTTCCATTTTCCTAGAGACCTTGAGCTACTTCATTACTGTGTAAGATTTATTAAACAATGTTTCAGGGGGAAAAGTGTAGCCTAGTAGAATAGGTTGTTCTGAAAACACAAACCCCCCTCTGTTTCTAGCTTTTCTAGTTACAGAGAAACTAGACTCATGTGACTCTCCACTCCGTATTCAAAGCCACACTGGAAGTCAGATGTACACCTGAAATGAGGCTGGCCACACTGTTATCAGGATATTATATAGTGGTATAAGTAATATAGCTAAGTCACACATCAGTTTTTGTTACATTCATTATTAGTACTGCTCACGGGGTTTTTATTATCTTCTTGTCCAAAATCTGTAGTGACAATGTAAGGTGCTGCTGAGCTAAATAATCTGTGAACCTCCTTTTTGGCAGAGACACAGATCTCTTTACTTTAACATCACAATGTCTATTTTCTTAAAAAACCTGTAAATGTAAATGGAAATGTTATTACACATTTTGAGCAGAAAACTGAAGGGATGCTGCCCTAATTTAACCTATTCTGTAACATACATACCTCTAAAGGTGGCATTTGGGAATGGTGAAGCTTTCAAAAGAACTCAAGGAACTGGGTGTTTGATTTTTGATTAAAAAAATCCAAATTTTTGTGGGTTTGTTTTTTTTTTTTTTTTTTACACAGAAACATGATTTGTTGCCAAAGATACATTCATGAGTAAAGTAATATATTCTAATTACTTAAGTATCTTGTCTCTGTTTCTAAACAGTTGTCTGACAAAAATATAGTTAGGATGGTTTTGGTTTTGGGTTTTTTTTTTTTCCTATTCTCTATTTAAAGGCAAATTAAAAACACTGAAAAAACTGCTTTCCTTGCACTGACAAACATGAATGGACTACATGGGCACTTGGGCAGACTCTCAGAGACAATGTCTGCCTGGAAGCAGGTCTGCTTTGCCAGAAATCTCAGGAAAAACATTCAGCAAGTGGTATTTGCCCCTTTTGAGTTTTTGTGTCAGTGCCACTATCTTATAAAATGAGAGACCATCTATCCGAACAACAGCAATGCTAGTGCCAGAGCTAGCACTGCTGCCCACACTGTCCTCCATAGAATGTGATGCTGACTCCAGGCTTCGAAGAACCACCCTTTGGCTGGCTGACGGCTGATGCGTGAGCCAAAGGCACCCTGCAAGGCCCCTGCTTTGGGCACACTAACACATTTTTGGTTTCAGTGAATGCCAGCTGATCCACTATGAGGAGCTGGCTTTTGGTGTTTTGCTGCCAAAGTAGTGTAATTTTTAAATACAACATGCTTTTTCTATTCTCTTACTGCATTTACAAGATCTTTCACATTTCAAAAGCAAGCAAATTTATTTCTGTTTTACAGTTTGTAACTACCTGTGTTAATGACCCAGTATCAGCACTGAATTTTTCTGTACATTTCCTTAATAGCATTTGTATTTCTCCCACTCCTCTTCAAAAAAAACACCCAAAACACCAAAGGGGTTTTGCTCAGCAGTCCTACTCTCCATTAAAAAAAAATTAATAAAAATAATTAGTGCATTTAATTAATAGGCACAGGAGGAGCTCCAAACCCACCACAGAATTTTCACACAGCTTGTACATCACATTCAAAATAACTCAGCAACTACCTAATTAATATCACTGGGTCATTACACCAACACTTTAGTCTGACTGGCTACTGATGCAATTGATCTGTAGGCTATCTGGCTTTAAAAGAAATTCAATAAAAACTCCTGACTTTTACTTTCTAAAAAAACAAGTATAGTGCAATTTCATTGGCAAGGCTGCTAGTATCTAATGTAATTATGTTACTAAAAAAAACCATAATCTGATAACTAATTTGACATTTAAATAAGCATAAGTTGTGCATCCACCTCAAAAAACAAAATGAGGCTTCTACCTTGCTCTTGGAAGTTTGCAAAACCCATACAGTAATCTGTCAAATTAATAATACTTTTTTTTTTTTTTAATTAAGAAAACTAAACATTTGTGTGGTCAAAGGGTACTCTTGGCCTACACACGTTTTGGGTCTTAGTAATGTGCACTAAATAAAAACTACCTAATACAAACACATGACAAAGGTTAGAACCCACAGTTTCCAACCACTTCACTAAAACGCGCCTCTCCCTGCTCATTGCTGACAGTTCTAAGCTGACATCACACCAGAGCATTACAGTTTCAACATAAAGAGCATCTGTTTAACAACTAGTTTTCTATTTTTTATTAGGTATATACAAGCAAGCATTACATCGTAAGAGCGATACCACTAACATCAGATCTTCACATGCTCATTCCTTTCAGTTGTATTAACAAAAAGCTACACCAAGGACAGGCCCTTCTTTCTCAACATGCAGTAACAGAAGAAAATATATATAGGGTACAAAAAAGCCACTGCCGCAGTGTCATTTTCTCAAGTCACATATACTCTTTTTCATTCCTAAGCCTCAAGCAAGTACCAAAACATGTATTACCACATATAGAATTAAGCAGACACTTGAAAAACTTCTAACAGAGATAGTCTTAGGTTTGAAGAACCTAAGTTCTCTATCTCTGAAAACGTTACTTTAGGAGTTGAACAATAATTACATGGATGCTAAAATGCCCTTTCATATTTCCACTTTTACTTCATTTTTTCCCAAATAAGCAAATAAGACAAATAAATTCTGAAATATGCTGGGTGAAATAACTATGCTTTACATTCATGTTGGATCACTGCTTTATAGATGAGGCTGAGGCACTAAAACCAAAATGGCTTAAGGTCCATCCAAACACAAATCTCTTCTAAAAATTATAGCCAGCTGTATTAATCAAAACCATTCAGCAAGCATCCAAGTCACCACATGACAGAAGCAGCAGGCCAGTCAGGGTACTCATATAATCAGTATCGCACTCATGAATAGTCACTATGTAGTGCAGAACCTGATGTGGAGATGACGTGTGTGCTTAATGTCTGGTACCTGAAGCAGACCTCTTGAATTCAGCTGGACCACTTGCTACAGATCCCAGCTACACACATACATCTTTGTAGAAAGATACAGGGGCACCAGGTTTATGACATCTATGGCAAATAGTTAAGAAATTTAAAAAAGACCTTGGATAGCTATGGCCTTGTGAACTTTTAGAAAAGGCTACTATTCACTGCAGCCATCCTTTAATGACAACACTAACCTTACAAAATCAAGTATTTGTTTTTTCAGTAGGCTATGGCACAACACAAGTGTACAACCCACCCACATGAATGGGCATTACTTGAATAAATTCCCCACTGCTTCTATCACTGAATATACAGGTCTTCCTTATACATAATCAATACTTGGAATCAAATAAGTCATGTTTCACCTGGGAAAAGGAAAATGAATGAGATCAAATTAATGCTATCACTTTCTATAAACCAGCAATGGTTTCCTGCTACAGAAACCACCACCTTCATTATTTTACAACAGGAAATTAATGCTGTAGCATATTTTAAAAGTCTAATTGACTTAGAGTAATAAAAAGGCACGCTCAAGGCTCATCATGTATGTCACACTATGCTTAGTTTTAAACATTCCAGCTTAAGAACAGTATGCGAAAACCTTAGTGAATCAAGTTGATTAATACTTTGCATTTGTATGTAGTAGTGCTCTCCATTCACTGAGTACTATATAAATACTATTTTATTAAATTTAAAAGCAATTCTGTTAGGTAGGATAATAAAATGTTTGTCTTACATTCTTTATCTCAGCAATAGCCTTTAAAACTGAAGCAAAAGCAGCAGATTAATGCGGTAAACTCACTTATGGAAAGAAGATCAGAAATTAGGGAGTTCCAGACTTCTAAAGCTGTGCCAAGACTAGCAGAGCACAGAAGTATACATTCAAATTAGAGCCACCTACAAGAGGTTTGCAAGTATCACCTTATCTTCAATTGTATGGTTATAAAAAAGTTGGGGATATTTTTTAATTTTCTAGTACTCTTCAAGGTTCACAGTGCCCTTTTGCAGGAAACACATTTCGTAAGGATGCTACTGGAGGACAACGAGCTCATTAGGGCCAAGCTAAGAGGACAGAACAAAAACAGGAGTAAAAAATGGGCTGAAGTAATAAATAAATTTAAAAAAAAAAAGAATCATAAACGATGAAAGTGATAACAGATCTTTGTCTCTTTCTCCTTTCTAACTCTGTATTTTAATTAATACTGCATTCCACTTTCTGGAAGAAAGTCTCCTTGTCTGCCAATGGGCTCCTGGCTCCTCTTTTAAAACTCTCTCCTTAGCAGCCATTTCTCCCAGAAATCCTTCCAGTAGTTTCTTATTTTCCATTCATAAATTATCACCAAAATTAGGGTAAATCAATACAATTATTTTGTTAAATTATTATTATATTGTCAACTTCAGTAGAAAGTCAAAAAGATATATCCTCATCCTAGCAAATATTGTACTTTTTAACCACAGCAGTTAGAAGCAGAAGCTATTATAAATCAGGCCTTAACTAACAAGAGTCTCTCAAAATCTGGAGCTCCTAATGGCAGTTAAGAGACTTTCTCAACTCGCCATTAACCAGCCCATCAACTGTATTTATTGACTGTGGCACTACACTTCAGAATTACTGTTTCAGTGATACAGCTTGCTGCATACAGCCTCACAGCCAAGAAATAGTTAGTGATACTCAAGACAAAGAATATGAGGGCTAATATCACATCATGTCATTTGCCATCTTACAGATTTTCATAGGCTCCCGAAGAGTAGGAACTTGCCCGATTCATTAGTTATCCCTCCATAACAACCAGAGAAAGACCTGAATTCTTTTCCAATTACAACTCCTCATATTTCAACATATTTGTTAAAACACTGAATGAAGCTTCTCTTGGAATATTTTCCCCTGCAGCAATCACCCACAGAATTCCTTATAAAGAGCCAAAGTGGAACACAAGCGGAGTATCATGATTCTAGGACTGATGGCTTTAACCAAATAAATGCTATAATCAGCATTATATATAATCATGTATATTCTGTATAATATATATATATAATCAGTATTAATATAATCAGCATCAGTATGTAGGATATCAACAGGATTTTCACTGTGCTATAAATAGTCATAGTACTGTTGATAACTTGGACTTCCAGAAAAGAGTAATTTTAAAGTTTTGACGCAAAAAGCAGCATTTTGTGTTATATTTCTATACTTACAAAAACCTCCGTTTCCATAACAAATCTAGAAGCACATGCATTAGCTCCCAGTTGACTTAAGTACGATACATGTGTGAATGTCAGCTACACAGATCCCTTTCAAGTATTACAGAAACATAAGAAACTTTTTAGGAACATAAACAAATATTGCTACAAAACTGCTTAAATATGTAAAGCTGACATAACACCAAGCTGAATCGCATATATGATGGACAGCATGTACCAAACAGGGAAGAGAAGGCTCACAACTCTGTATGTCTGGGATTGTCTTTAATGATTTTTGGTGAAGCAAGCCATAGATAAACTATCAAGCCCATTGTCTTAAAGAGGCCTTTACAAAGAGGCCAACAAACAGGCCACTAGCAAATAATATAGTAAATCATATACTCTTCAGGCTGATCACAAACTGAAAGAATTAAACAGCCCCTTAGTTTTATCCTATTTCAATTAGAATATAAATCCTAACATAACAGTACTGGCTCATCCTCAGTGAGTATTCTGTTTTCTTCTTGTTTATGAAGGGGGCAAGATTACGGATCTTTTAAAAAACATATATTGCTTCTCAGTTATCTGCAAGAGCTTATATATGCATGCCCAGAAATATGATCACTTCCTACCTGATGAGTTCACAAAAGTTTAAAGCTCTGCATCAAACTAGTTGTATATCTTAGACATGACCACTTGATTGTTTCCGTGTTCCTGTTCTTATAAAATTTGCATCAATAATATTTGATAACATATTGTAATTGAGGAATTTTAGAAGAATTCTATTTAGGTATGAATGGAGAGGCCTATTACAGAAAACAAACAGGCCCAGAAGTGAAAGCAGAGAATGGATTAATTCATAATTACTAAAAAGAATTTTTGTCAAAAAGTCTTAAATCCTGGAAGCGGGCCACAGCTTAATATAGCAATTAGAAAAGCAACTTGTCAAAAATGTTTAGATGTCAGTATCTCACTCTAGGGTCTTATGTACTTTAGTGATAGATAAATGCCAAAAGCCTGAAAATTAAGCCTGTCTCAACATCTTAACATGAATAAAGATGATGACTTACAACCAGCCACATCTAACCATTTTATGCCAAATCCTAACCCAGTACAAAGATATCAGCTTTATTTGGTGAAATTGTGCCAAATTATACTGTGGCTCTGTCCTTCCAACTCCTTCTTCCAAATGAATGACTCAAAAACAACAGTGACAACTAGGAAAATCCTAACGTTTTTGCAGCTAGACCCATCACCAAATAAATATATCTAAGAGCAAATATTAATAAGATAAACACCCATGTTCAAAGACAACGTGCATACTGCAATGTGTGCCTCTACATTACTGCTCAGAACAGAAATGGTTACTATTCTTTAAAGGACAATGTAGATGTTTTAAAAGCATCTCATTTGTTCTGGATAATGAGCCAAGAGTAGAAAGATTATGTGTCATATCACATCTCCATCTTAATTTTCTATCAAGTATAATGCCATTTAGGCATTACAATCCTAGCTGTTTCAGAAGCTGTTACATATCTTTATAATATACTGGACATAACTTTTCCATCACTTTTAATTAAGTGGTTTAGAAATATAAAAAAGGAGGAAAACACTAGTGAGGCCAAGTGCAACATGTTAGGGAAGTTTATTTATGGAAAATGGTTCTGCCAGTGAATTTGTTTCCAACAGGTCCAGGGAATGAACAAATCTAAAAACTATGATTCCTCATAAAATGTAATGTTTGCTTTTGAAGCTTTTTGACCCACCTTCCTTCACCCATGAGTTGACTTTCTGTAACTAGTTAACGGCATTATTCAGTACAGTTTAGAAAGGGCCTTTGCTGTGCAGGTAGTTTGTTGTATCCTAGCTCCAAGTAATTCAGGGAACTATGATCACACACATATCGCTGCTACAACACTCCATACTCTCTGGCTACTTTGCTTTCTACCAAACAAAATGGAACAAATATTTTATCCTATCAGCAGATACACAAACAGGTTTAAAAAGCACAAAACAGTGGTTAAATAAAATTATTATGGAGATAATTCAGATATATTCACAGAATTAGCATACACAGAACAGTCGAAACATGAACATAATTCAAGCAGTTTATCTGTAACCACAGTTAAATTTGCATCAAAGGAGGGGCAGGCAAATGTCTCATAAACCCCACTTCCACACAAGTCCGCATAAATGTGCACTATATATTCCTACTATAGTGGGTACCTGTAGCAGGTACCTATACAGTGGATGGAGAAAGAAGGGTCAGAAAACAGCACGTAAAAGAGGGAGAGAATTACTCCTGCCTAAAAACATGTGGTGGCCATAGTGGAGTATCACAACAGAGTACAAACTCAGAGCTCTACCTGTGATCAAGTACAAATTTCACACACATTTTAAGTCTCTCCAAACCCTACAGAGCTAGCAGGAGTTTTCCTGTTCACAAACTAGGCCCTACACCAACCCACGTCACAGGAAAGGAAATGCAGGATTCCCCATTGCAACTGACACCTGGGGCAGGCAGCAGTCATTTTAAGTATGTAGAAAACCAGATGGGTGCAGGAATTCTATAGCTGTAAAAATCACTTCAATTTCATAACTGACCATACAAAGTTCAAATGCAGTATAAAGTGCATCTTTCTGTTAAACGGGAAATGCATTTGGAAATAACAAAAGGCATACTGCTCTTCCCCTTCCAAGAAAATAATTTTTTATTTCCAAGTAGTTGTACTGAATACACTTACTTTATGTATCACGAATAACTATACCTCACTGAAGACATTCACTATTTATCTGACTTACCAGAACGATGGTGATGTTGTTCTTCTAGGAACTCCAAGTCAAGCATGAGGTCATCTTCATCCAACTCACAGGAACCCAAGTTATTCAAAACATCCTGATTAAAAAAAAAAAAAAAAAAAAAAAAGGCATTTAGACAGCTGTGTTTACCAAACTGAACCAAACTGTTCTGCACAAAATAATGAGCAATCGGATCTGGGAAATACATTTAAGCAGGACCTAGAGAAAATTTTTCTACTGACATTGGACTGCTGAGAAATTATACGAAACCAATTGTACAAGTAGAAATGCATCAATGCATTAGTCACCATTCTCTGTTTTTACAAGATCTCAAAGATTGAATAAAAAAAAAAGAAAAAAAAAAAAACACAGAAGTACAGGTAATACCATCTATATAACTTGGTTTATTTTTTTTTGGTACTGTTCAATGATTGATTTGTGTACATCAAAGTTTAATCAGAACTTTTTATGAACCACAAAAATTTTATTTTTAACACAACATAGAAGCATCAGTACTAAATTTCTGAATTCTAAGCTCTGCCTGCCCTTATCAATATACTCTGAAGAGAGATTTACTGTTATATTTACCCAAGGGTTAAAGGGACACACATTTAGGAATTCAGTGCTAAAGAGGCCGCATGATCATCCCAAAGTATTAAGCTGCCTGTGAGATCTCTATATGGCAATCTCCCGTATCGAAAGCAGAGAAATGTAAGAATAGCGTACATTAAACTTCTAAAAGCACTCCCTGACTTCAATTACAACTGTATTTTATGCAATTGTAATTCTTTGAAGCATTTTCTCCCCATAATTCTTATTCACACTCACTACTTATGCTTATTCAACCCTTTTGAATAATTATTTCTTCAAAGTCTGTTTTCCACTCTTTCACAAACAACACACAGGCAACATCAGGATGTTTTCTCGCATTCTTTCCCTGACTTACCATTAGCATTAGAAAACCTCTGCTGAGACACAGAACCCACTATTAATGCTGTTATTTACAGATGTCAAGCACAGAAAGCGACAACTATCAAGTACTGAGACCTGCACACAAGTAGTGAGCAGTATTTTACAGAATGAAAACATATATCACATGAACATTACAATGACATCAAGCACACACATCTTACTCCCTCTGTCTTAACTCAAAGAGCTACTGACAAGCCTTCTTCATAGTGACTGTTTCACTCATGCTGACAAAATGTAGATTTTCAATAATCAAATTATATATTATTACTTACTACAAAAGCATAAAAATAGAACATGAAAATATGTATCTCGATATGCAGGTGCACTATATCAGGTTACTCTACCTGGTACTTACGTAGGCACAAACTTTCCTAGCCCAGATTTGTGTTAACACTTAAACCCAAACTAAAACTAGTTTACTAAAAAAAAAAAAAAATTAAAGAAAAAGAGTGGGAGAACACACACTACTCTATGTTACAGATAACCTAAAACTTAAGTAACTTTTGAATCACTGTTGGAGCTAGCGAAGAAGCACTGAAGATCGAAAATCTCATTTCGTATTCTTTAGTAACTAAATACCTTTCAAAACAGTAACAGCAAGACACTTCTAAGATTTGTTCTCTGTTCTTTTTCACAAATTCCAAGAGCACTGCCTGACATAACTGAAGTATCTTCAGTTCAAGTGTTATTACCAGCTGTGTTTTGGAAGAAAAATCAATGATTACGGCAAGTTAAGAGCAGATGAACATAAGGAAACAAAATAAAAGAAGACAACTTTGGGGGTTTTTGCTCCCTTTTTAAATTTAGACAGTATTACGCACTTGAGATTGATCATAGGGTATATCAGAGAATGGAAATGTACTTTGTTTATATACTGTTTTATTAATTTAAGAAAAGCATTTTGGTGACAAAGCCCAGAAGAACAATCTCTGAAAATTTTAAGCAACAGCTAAAAGGTTTTCAAGCCAGTAAAAGCAAAAGGTAAAATGTTTAAAATGTTTGAAGTACAAAGGTTTGTTCTTTACCTTAAAATTATCATCTGTATTACAGCTCACCAACTGAACCCGCGTTGATATTAATGCTAAGCATCCTTTGATGAGCAATACCAATAGTAAGGAGAGTGATTTCATGCTAATTGGTCACCTCCTACATCCTGTGCAGTAACTTACGCATAGTCTGAAATCTTAGGAGCTTCATACTGTGAAAATGTAGTAATTGACAGCCTTTGTCAAAAAACAAATTCTATTTTATTTCGGGGCGGGGGGTGGGGAGGTGGGGGGGCGGCAGGACACGACACAGACACACACCAAAACCCAAACAAAACATAAACAGAACTGAATAGAACTGCAGTTTTCTAAGTTTTGGTGAAACTTTCCCAGGTAAGATGGACCAAAAAGAAAAAGTTTATATACAACTGTCCTCTCATTACTGCCTTTCAGGAAGTTCTTCACTTCCAGTGACTTTCAGAGTGGAGGCAAACTGTGCTTCATCTATCCTCTGTCCTGCATGGTTGATGTGCACCCTATTCCCCACAGAAACATTTCTGCTTGTTCACCTGAGTTGAGGACTCCCAGCTGCCTTTCCAACACACTTACAGCCCCCTTCCCTCCCCTTTTCTACAGCCTCTTTGACTGCACCACCAACAGCAGGCAAGTTGAACTGATAAAGAAAAACCTCCCCAGGTCTATTCTTGGAAGTACCTCACCAGGGAAACTGTCTCTCTCTTTCCCCGAGTTCACTTGTTCTTTATAAAGGATCAAATCACAGAAGTGGCAACAAAAAAAAATTAAAGCAGCTACAGCCCATCATAACAAGAATGAGGGCTTGGCAGAGGAAGCTGCTCTACCTGCCAAGGGTGTCAGTGATGTCAGTCCAGATGCTTTCCCACTCTCATCACCCACCTCTGCCAGTGAAATTCTTCCCCAGCTACAATGCAGAAATCAATTCATGAATGCACAAAAAAAAGCACAAAAGCACACCAAATCAGAGCATTACTTAGGTTCCCTGGGCTATCCTAAATGGAAAAAAAAAAAACAAAGCCCAAACTGTTCTAACCTCTTCTGAAAACATATAATTAGAAAATATAAGAGAAAGGCTCCTAGAATGACCTTCCTCATGCCACAGAACAGCACAGTATTTCTCTGAGTGCAGACCAACGCCCTTCGCCCCTCTGCCTCCTCGCCAAGACCCAGTATTCCTTTGTTGCTATGAGAATTAGTAGCAACTGTAATTTCTTTTTAAGTTTACTATCTCTCGACCTTGTCCCCATTCTCCCCCTCACCACTGCTGCTGCATTCCTTGAAGAATAATGCAACTAATTTAAAAATAAAGGAAAATAAAAGAGCTCAAGCTCTAAGGAGTATTCAAAGTGAGTGTTTTCAAGGCTTTCCTAGATAAAGGAAAAGAAACACATGTTTCAATCAAGGTCCCAAGAAAAGATTTGTTGTCTATTTATGGTGGCGGATCTTTTATTATTCCAGGAGGCAGAAATTCTGCAGCAAAAACCTCTTTACTGACTCTGTAATAGCCCCTTTGAAGCCTTATGATGTATTTCCTACTTCTAGTGTCCGCTTGACTTCTACCACTGTTTTGCCTTTATAATGGACCTAAAATTAACATGATGGTGCTTTTTTTTCTTCTAGTTGATCACAGCCTGTGAGAAGAACATGTGAATACATTTGCTTAATCAATCATTTGCCTACGTCTCTCAGTTTTTCCTGGTTGAGACAGGCTGCAGCCCCAGTTTACCTGTAACTATTTCCACCTTTGACCTGTTGAACTACTACCATTATTTAAACAAGTTTCTATTTAAACAAGTGTTTAACAGTGATATTTTAAACATTACTAATTCAGAATAAAAAGCACTAATTTGTACAACAGTCCAGGCTGCTTCTGACAACTGATAATGGCTGCAGCAGGATTTCAAGACATCAGTAGCTTTTCAGTAAGAATTTTTATTTCTTTCATCAATGAGGTATATTTTTCATCCAATCACCACGTATCCTAATCAAAAGTTCACTGAACTTAATGGTACTCATTTTGAACATGTCTAGGCCCAAAAATTCATAACAAATATGACCTAAGAAACGTTTTATTATTGAACAATATGCAGTGATTTACACAGCTATAGTTCAGAAACAGCTGAAACATTAGAGGGATAGAAATGTATTAGACAATCAGTTCCTCCCAGCCAGACAGTGTCTATCTGGATAGTAAGTTTACTCAGGTTTGCTTAAGGGGGAATCCCTTACTATCTCCATCTTTATTTCTTCCCAGCTTCCCTTCCTATAATCACTCAAAGGAAATCTAATGCATAATAAATGAACACATGAAGTCCTTTTTCAGAATACTATTATTTTTAGACCTATCCCAGCTCAGAATCTACATCACCCTATGTTAATAAGATTGAAAGCTGGAATAAATAAAAACAACTTTTGTAGTAAATACACATAAAATGCCCAGCATAACAGGTCTTAAATCTACTACTAGGCTTAAACAAAAAGCACATAACATTTCTTTATGAAGCCTCTTTACTATGTGGAGGTTTTAATTATTATTCCAAATAACCAATTCACACATACAAATACCTAGTGAAATTACTGCTTACGGAATTGTAGTTCACTCCTCTAAAAATTGGCTACTCTGGTATCCAAAAATGACAATAAAACATACATATGAATATATAAATACACTAAGGAATATGATTTTGTTAAGCAATGCAATTCAACTCCAACATGGACTTTGCAAAATCGTATCATTTGCACAATACCTATAAACAAAGCAGGGTAAATCCATGTAGAACTGAATATTTACAACTCATGAATAATTGGGTTGAGGTGACAAAGCTGCACACTTGAAACAGCCAACAATGGCATCAATCAAAAGATTCATTTCTTGATGTTTTCATACACTTTTATTCTAGAAGTCTTGCTCTCATACCACTGAAATAATAAAGTAACAGCAAACTCCTAAAAGCAGCAAACATAGGTTCTCTGTTGTAACCAGCATCTTTGGAGAGTTGCATACACTATTTTGTAATTTTATTCTAATTAACATGCAGTCCCTAGTGAATATGGTGCTCAATTGCTTCTGTTTCTTTTTCATTTTCTATGCTGGTATCTGAAGGAGATTTAGCCCTGACAAATTTTGGTCTGGGATGCAGACTTGCAGACTTTTTTTTTTTTACCAGTGCTTTTGTGTATCCACACAGAGGTTGCCACTGGCACCTGGCATTTTCCAGTGGTTTTCAGGGTTCTCTTACACAGGTAACTGAGATTTGCATTTCATTACAGGATAGTGATACTGCAACAAAACCTTGACTATTGCTGAGATTGTTCAAGGCCCTTGAGAACCTGAGGTCTAGTGAGCAACTCAATGAAGCTACAAAACTGAAGCAATGACGTGCTTGCAATTGCTCAGCTCATAAACATTTATCAGACACATAGATGGCTGACAGTGTTCACAGATGTCACTGAAAACTAATTCGGGTTATACATACACTGATATAACCTTACTATCATGAACTTGAACATATTGACAACATTTTAATCTTTAATGTATCCTTTGATCAATCAATCACCAGATTTTCAAAGATTTTTTTAGAACTACAAGAGCAAAACCTTAAGCACTTTTAAAAAAAATGCTTCAGGTTCTGTTTTGCTTTCCTTTCTCCCCATATTAACCTCTACACATCTTTCTGATCACTCTTTCTCTGTGTTATTCTTCTAATAGCTGAATACAGCTATTCATATCTTTGGTTTTTTCTTTGTTTTCTTCAAAATATAAGGACTTAGTGTTCACGCCTCCCAATTGAAATGATGTACTAAATGTAGTTCATAAAATCCCTCTCAGGAAAAACCAGCCTAATACTGCATGTATAACAGCATAATAGTATTTCATATTATGGATTCCTTTTTTCTTTCACTGTAGTAATGGGGAGAGGGGAGATATTTGAGATGCTTTTGCAAGAGCACATAGGAAACACTCTGGGTAGAATAATTTGATTCTTTTGTAAAGTCATATATATGCCAATTCACCTGTATCTACTCTGGGTCACTGCATATCTGATGCTGGAAAAGATCAGAATTAAATACTTATTTCAAGTCTGAAATGATTTCTAGAGATTGCCAAAAGATAGTAGTACTTCATCAAAATTGTATTCAGCAAAGGAACATGGCATACAATCAGCATAAGAATGAAAACGGAGATATACTCAAGGAAAAAGGAAGACCTTGAGCTATTTAAAGTAATGTTAACTCCTAGAACCATACCTGAATAATTCATGGACATAATGAAGTATTTTCCCTTCTGCACTCTCCCACATACTTCAAAGGGAAAATGAAAGTACATGAAGGCCAGCAACAGAAAAACCTTTAAAAACGTAGAAACCCTGCTAACACCATAAAAATCTCTGCATCAAATGTAAAGCTTATGGATGCCTTTCATATACCAAGATCGGATTAAAAGCGTTCTCTTTTCCTCGACAGCACCACTCAAAAAGCATTATTCCCTACTTCAATACTTGAATAAACTAGAGATTTTAGAAAGCAAAAAATAAATCTTGTAACTTTCGGTAAGAACATTTTCTGTAGCTAACATGTGGAAATCCATTAATATTCTAAATTAATACTCCTTTAGGAACCAAAGACAGAATATTATTAGTGGAGGGAAGTGTCTAAATACAGAACTCAGATCCATCATACTATTCTTCAAACTATGTTTTGCATGCACACTTTCGGCTGTCTAAGGGAAGTGCGGTATTTTATATCCTATTCTTGTTTCTGCCCTTTCAATTCTCTCTGTGCATTAAATCAATGTCTGCAGTGATGCTCCTTTTGCCTGAGTGATTATAACTAATGGACTCTCATAACAAATCTCAGTTTGCACTCACCCACAGAGGGTTCATTCTGCCACAATATGGTCAGCTTGCAAAAGCCACAGAAGTGTAATACAGCAAAGCTTAAGCACCACCGGTGGCAGGAACAGGGGCTGATCATGCTCTTACCCAGCCAGAGAGTCAGTCAGAGCCAGATGATGGGGGAATTGGCACCTATCTTCAGAAATCCACAGGAAAAGCATTCAAGCAAATAATCACATTGTTTGACAGTGTTCACTCTCCCCATGTTAATCAGCTTTCCTGCCATTGGGATGGCATGCATAGGGATCATATGGTAGGGTACTTTGACACCCAGAGATCACCAGCCCACCCTCCACTACAAACCTACAATGGCTTCTCTGTCTACACAACAGCTGTAGGGGCTGCCAGCTGGTCTTGAATACATTTGCTACTGTTGAGTCACGCGAACATTACAACACCAGTGAGGATGGTTGGCAGCATAGTCATACTGCCACAGTGTAATCTGTCCCTAAGATAGCACCAATGAATGACAATGGATTCACCTTTTCAGGAGTAACCAAAGCCACACTTAGTATTTGCTTGCCTTGAACTCAGACATATGCATACTAAAATGAAGAGGCAATAGCCAGTTTTTGTTACATAGCAGTGCCACTAATAGCATAACTGGTAATAACACAGAAGTATTCTATAGGACTGCTAAGCACAAAATACACAAATAACATGCAACTCCAAAGACTTAGAGAATGATGGCATATTTGCACAAATGATGTACAGGAAAACATGCAAGCAAAAAAAATCCCAGCAGGACAACAACAAAGGTGGTGTAGCTGTATGATAGGCAGGAAAGGTATGTGATGGAACTAGAATGAGTCCTAGTCCCAAAAATAAGACGGTATGTAGAAGAGGCAGATAAAGTCCCTTTCCTTTTGGGGAGGAGGCTGAGAAGCACAAAACCACCAAGGATGAGTGAGCAAAGACCACACTCTGGCTCCAGTTTTCAGGCACCAGAGAGCTCAGGAGCTTGGCCTTCCCAGTCTTAGGGAGGGAGATGGTGAAGACCACCACCATCACTGGTACTCGCACCCCAGTGAAACTGGCCTCCTTTGGCAGTCTCCTAACAAGCCCCATCACAGCCGTCCTGAATTCCTGTAATTACATACACATATATGTATGTGCACACACCCACCTGCAACGCACAGGCCAGCTGCACTCAAAAACAGCTCTTAGAATACTGGGAGGCATCAGGTGCCCTCAGCATTTAAAATTTAGTGTACTTTAAGCATCTATTAAAATAATCTAATAAATCCAGCTTCAAGTCAACCCCAGATAAAAATCCGCTCTTGACAAAGCTGATAAAGACAGAAATCTCCTAAGTTTGAATTCAGTATCTACCAATAGAACATCAATTTAAAAGCTACATTTAAAACATGCACAAGCTTATATGCACCAGAAAGCTTGATGTTTGAGTCTGTGCATAAAATTGAAAATGGTATCATTTCAGACAGAGGGGCACTTTGCTGACTGTTTGCCATTCTTTCAATTCAAATAGAATGCTCAGATTCACTTTGGTTGTAAGCAGAATCCAACTGGATTTTCTGTGTTCAAAAGAAAAAGGTGTATACATCTTTCATATGTCAATTTGTAACTTCATTAAACAGAATCCTAGGAAGAAAAAAAAACCTCTTCTAAGAAACGATGAAAATACAAAGAAATGCAATAAAGCTTAAAATGCCCAAATTAAGCCTCCTTAATAGATTTCTTTTTCCCTTGCTCATACACACATATGCTTTCCTCCCAACAGAGAGATACATCTGCAACACTTAATTTGCTTTGTGGATTAGTTAATGTTTTTACAGCTTTTGTAGTAGGCAAAATGCTACACAAGTGTTCTAGTGCAGTAATTATCATCATATAGCTTTGGGAAAGTTTTCTACATCTCATGTGCCAGACTTTTCTGCCAAATACAGAAAAAGCTCCTTGACTGTCTCTATGCTACATTTATATAGGATATTGTTTAGACAATTCTGTGAAGCTTAGAAATGTAAGTGCAACAGGTTATTCAACACATGGATTGGTCAGGTAAATTTTTCTAAACCACTCACATTAAACACATAACTCAGAGCTAAACCTTTTGGCAATTATACTCTGGCAGCTGGAAGCTTCTTCCTGCATCCTGACATCACCCAAGTTAATGCTTCAGCCAACATTTAAAGAGTCAAAAATCGCTTTATGACACCTAATCACTCTTCAATTTCATTTTTGCCTTTTCTTGGCCAGTAGTACAGGGGCGTGGGGGAGGGAGAGGCAGCAGGGTGAAGCAGATAAGAAAAGGATACAACCATAGAACTACTGAGGATCTGCCTGCCAAAAAAAAAAAGAAACATTTCGATTCAGGGAGTACAAGAACCACCTTAGCATTTATGATTTTGATAAACCACTACCACTCCTAAGGGGCAAACCATGGCAATCTCTTTGAAGAATATTACTTTTCTGACAAACCACATCAGAACAATGCTCCTTCTGCCACCATCTAGCACCAGCCACATTCATCTGACAAAGACAGCTGAATTCGAGCTCCATTTCCCCAAACAGGACTAACTGTTTAGCATGTGGTTTCAGTGTATCTGAAATGCAATGCAGGAAAAGGTACATATATGGCATCAAGCTCAAGAACCAACTGATTCTTCTTGCAAATATCATCTGCTCAAAATGTCCCAGTTCTACTTGTATCATCTATATTGCTGGAATCAGCAATTTTGGGTGCCAAATGAAGATAATCTGTTTTATGGCTTGATCATTATTTTATTTCTAAGACTAATAACTTGCTACATATGAAACCCTCAAAACTCTTCTGACATATGATTAAATAAAAAATTTTTTTTTTGGCTTGTAACAGGAAAATTTAATACTTTTTCCCTCCCAATATTATTATTAGCCAATTCAAGGCTGAACCTTCTGTTTCTAATTCTGATTTGTAGCCTGTAATACTGGTGATAAATCACTAAAAAGTGAGCTCCGTAAATGAAACCACAAGTGACCCTTTACTAAACCATCGTTAATGCAACATCGTAATAGATATGCCATTGCTAATATTATTTGAATTCTTTCTGTTTCCATGGCAACTTTGGCCTACAGCTGCTCTGGTAAACAAGGTTTTAAATCATTCTTTGAGAAAGGCTTCTGCTCAAATGTCATTTTTTCCACTAGTGCATACTGTATACTTTCTTCGGTTTGTTCTGTTTTTTAAAGAATAACTGTAATGGCAATTACTGGTCCAGAAGACAGAATTTTATGGTTATTGCAGTTGAATGGGCAGTGAATTGGGACCTTGAGGAATCAAGGCGACCTGTGCACCAAGCTTTAACATCAGCGGTACCAAATACAACATTATATCCTGAAGAGGTATCTAAATCCTACAGAGACTGAGAAAAAACAACCAGACTCCTAGACAACAGCATGGAAAAACAGAATGAATATCCAAGGAACAGTTCTTTCCCATGACTTACACATGTGCTTAAACTGAACAGAAGTATTTGGTTCACCACACATACCCATCTTAAGAACAGAATCGTATATTGGTATCAGAGGTCACCTGGCTTTTATGTCCAAATTCACAAACAACCAAACCTGTACATTCAGCTGCCAGTCACCATGCCAACCACAACTAGGGATAACAGAAGCTGGTTGTGTCACAGCATTGACCTCCCCTTCACCTCTGTCAGTGAACTCATTATGCTACTAGGGGGATGATTTCTCTATAGGAATGCAGTGGAAATACCAGAGAACACAACACTAAAGGCCAGGGAAGACAATTAGGCTAGTCCTTAAGCTTTTGGGCACCATTCTCTGTTTAGCTTATCCCAACAATAGCACTAGTTTTGTTACAGCTTCAGAGCCCAAAGAAACTGAAGATGATTCCCTCTATAAGGCAATGAACTTACAGTCCATTTTTGGTACACTGTAACCCTTAGTAATGTTAACTACATCACAGACAGTTACTTGCTGGCAGGACATCCAATCCTTCAGTAATTTGAGTCAATAACAGCTGTTTACAAGTCAGACTGATGTCGGGTTTATCAGATCAGGAAAATTTAATTGCTGATGCATCATAACCAGTGAAAGCTTGAATAGTAATGTTAGATATAGCATATACTATATATAGAGTCTATATATACATACATATGAAGCCCAAATAATGTTACACACATGTTGTAGAAATTGGATCAGTATCTGGTACTTCAGAAGAAAACAGTATTCTAAAAAATTATGTGCTGCATTTGCCACAGAGCAAACTACAAAACCTGTTTTTCGCTCTGCTTACAGGTCTTTTACCCCCAATTGTGTTTCCATTTATTTCTGCTCATTGTGTAGCTTTGCAGTTTAAATGGCATCTGCATTATTTCTTTGACAATTCCCACTCTTCCTATAAATCTAACAGAAATAATATGCATATAAAAAAGATAGTAAAGAAACAGCACATTTTTTGTTTAAAAGGACACTGAATGAAAATACACACTCACTTAATCAGCAACTTGCTTTTTAAAGGCTCTCCTGGTTTGTCATTAGATATTGTATATCAAGTCACAGAACTCTAGCATGTGACGTCTGCTATTTGAACAAACAGGGATGGGTAGCTTATTGCACTAACAAGTTAGACCTCAGATAGCCAGGAAAGACTGAGCTTCACTAGAAAATACTCCAAAGATTTTTTTCCATTAATCAACATTTATACATCTTCAACATAGAGAGCAACAGAAACTCTTTGAGGTCATGGCAATGCTGTCAGAAACTTTCTCAAATCCTTACCAAAAAAGACTGTCATTATAACGATTTTCATTTGCCATTAATTCCCAGCTGCCTAATTCAGTAGGGTAGAAAGCAGTCCCCCAGCACTAATTGGAATTAATTTTTAATTTAATAATCTAATGTGCTCCAGTTCGGGCTTTTTGTCTCTTTCACCAAATCAATGCTCTCATTATTTGTTAACGGCTAGGTGCTTAGGGCACACTGTTAAAGAGGCCTAAAATAAGATAGCCTCTAGGTTTAAAGTTTAGATTTAAAAAGAATCAGCAATACATACATCACAGGATAAGTTTCTTTAGTACAGTTACAATTTCCTTTCAGAAACAGGTAAAAGAGTTTTCTGTTTTGAATAGGATAGTGGCATTTACAGGCTCAGTTAACAAAACGTTGTTTCATTCCTACTCCAAACTATCAATACCACAAAAATCCAGACTTGCTCAATGCTGAGGACAGGGTTTGATCCCACAGTGTGAATAAACCGGACCCTTGTGGACTAAGCTTCAGTGAGGCTATCAGAATAAAGTCACCTAAGAGCGCAAGAGGGAGACATTTCAAAGTATTAGGCCAGAACACTAAAAAAACCCTTAACAGCTTACAAATACAAGCACCATGAACTAATTTCAGCTTTCATCTGTTCTTACAGAGGACAAAATTTAATGCTCTTAATTTTCCTTCCACTGCTCACTACCTGGGCAGTGCTTCATCACAGGTGTGATAAGCTTGCACTGCTCTCAGCTCCAATCCTCCACTTCAGCCCCAAGGCAAGAACTCTTCTATACCCCAAATAATTTGTCAGCATGTACTTTCTTCTTCAAGATGAAGATTCAGACTACCTATGGAAGTATGAACTGCAAAGACGTAACAGGTTTTTTGTTTTCCTTTCCATCAGAATACACAGAAGGTTAGCACTGCGAAATCTACAGTGTCTCAATGAACATTTTGCATTCTGTTCCCTGGGAGAAAGTCCAGTTTAATCTGTGGGAATGTAAATATTAAATGTTTCAAAAAAAATCCTTCTGTGCAAAACTGTGTGACTCGGTGTTCTACAGGTATCACCCACGAACAGAGCAATAATTGTTCATCTACAAGATTTTCCATGCACTATCTAGTGGAAGTACAATATGACACTAAAGATTCTTGTGTCATTTATCAAATATAAAGCAAAGCTACCAATACACATGTATTTGCCATGTATAAAATAGGTCTCAAAATTATCTATTCTAACTCTTTTATAAGGTTACATTAATAGACACATGGTTTATGGGCCATAAAAATCCAGGATTCAGACTTATACCTTTGAATATTTCCCAATGGAAGATATGCTTGCATTGATGAAAGTAGCATCCCTCATATGCTCAACTTTCTGAATGGATTGGGGTGTCCAAAGAAAAGTAGATTTCATGCCTTTTGGGAAAAAAGCAAGTAATAACCTGCTTTTACTCAATGACACTCTCCTTTAAAAAAGGCATTTTCAGGGCAGTCGGAGCCTGTATATGAATTGCTTTGGTTTTGCTTGCAAAAGCCTTCTGACTTACTATAACTAATATTGAAAATGGATCTTTATATTGTTTGAATATGAAACGAGAGGAAAAACTTGATATTCGATTGTATTTTGTTTTGATTTTTTAAGTGTGATAAAGCTGTAAACTAGAAGGACTCAAACACTACACCTGAAAGGCAGTATAACCAAAACAAACATCAGCCAACTGAGAAAATGTGAGCTTTGATGCTTTCTGCACTTCCTGCTTCATTATATCAGGTAGTCTCTTCAACCTGAAGGTACTGTCTCCACTCCTACTCCATGTCTGTCTAGCTTATTCTAATAGTAAGTCTCAGAACAAATGACTCCAAGTGACTTTTTTCCATTCGCATTCAGCACGAGACTTAGCAGGGACAGCTAAAGAGACCACGAACCCCATCTCTCTGCTCCATCCCTCTTCTACTTTACCACAATCTTATGAGGACACATGGAACAAATATTCAGTTCTGAACTTCCACAAATTACCACTAAAAGTGTTAAAATAAATTTCTTCAAGGTAATTCATCTTAATAGGCTGATGTAAATTTTTGTGACCAAGGAGCAGTCACACATCATATTCTGCTTTTCCAGCTATACAATGAGCCAGGTGCAAGATGGAGAACTGTAACTGCCTAAGCCGCAATGGCTCCTTTTACTTGCAGCATCCTATGACTATGCAGAACACCAAGTGCATCTTTCCATCAGTGTCCTTATGCCAGTGTTCATGTACTAAAAATAAAAGAAATAATGTTAATTTAGTGCAATATTAAATGAAAATTCACAAGGGTTGGTTTTGTTTTGAGGTTGGGGTTTTGGGGTTTTTGCTTGTTTGTTTGGGGTTTTTTTTTGCGTTGTGTCATATCACATATTTAGCTCTTTCATTTATATATAATCTGTGTGCTATTAAATCATTCTTTTCTGAAGTGTCTGGAGACAATTTATAGTAAACAGGAAACCAAACCCAACCTCTGTTATGCAGCAATACAGTAGGATGTTATTTTCCCTTCCATACAGTACTTACTTTTCTACTGAGCAACAACTTTGAGCAACTGGATACTCTAACTCAGCTACTTAAAAAGCTGCAAATTTCTTTTCCAGCCTCCTGCTGCTTACAGAGGCAAAGTGAAAGTGTGCTGTGCTGGCCTGTCCATCACTTCACTCACAGTGTTTCTCCATATCACAAGGACAACTGCTTAGCCTACTTGTTGCCCAGTGACTTTAGGCATCTCTGCCCCGCAGGCCATACCATATGACTCTGATGTTAAAGGCTGGAGCCTGACCCTGCAGGGCATCAGTGTGGGAATGTGACTCGCATGGTAATTTATCTGTCAGGCTTCTTTACTTGTGAGCAATCTCAGACACTCCTAATCCCAAGGATGGCATGCTGCTAAGTTCACAGCATTGCAGGGTTACTCCTCCCTGGTTACGACAGCGGCATCATCAGAAATAAAAAGCTTAAAGAGGCTTCCCTGCCCACAGGCCTTACCTGCTGAGAAACCAGAGTATCTTACTTGCTTTCCTCCCCATGTCTCAATACATTTTTCTATCCTGCAGGGTGCCATGCTTTTCCTAAACGCTTCCAAAATATTATCACACCGTTAGTTGTATAAAATAAGGAAAACATACGTTATGTTTTAGTCAAAAGGATTAGCTATCATACTACACAAGAAATCGAGCAGTCTCCTCTGAAACACAAGCACATTTCACATCAGCGTTCATCGTTACAGAAGATGCCTACTGCCACCGAGTGGCTAAAAGGGGAAAATAAGTTTCTTGGGGAAAGGCACTGATACTGCAGAAAGCCTATAGATCCTGATTTTGCTGCATTTGCCGAAATAGCTACTTTGAATTTCAGTTGGCAGTCCGTTTGTGTTAACAAAATCAGGTAATCAAAAATTAAGTTATAGGCACAATCATCAACAAACATCATGGATTTCTGAAAGAGACAAATGGTGTATAAGTGCCTTCAATTTCTGCCTCAGGGTTCTATACCATAAATTTAAAATAATGGAAAAGCATATGAATTTAAATATTAATGCTACCCAGAATTTAAGAAGTACATCATTACTGCTGTTATCAGTAGCAGACCTGATAACTTTCCAGCATATTTTTAAAGTAACTCTGCATGCATTCTCTCTTATACTTGGAATTCAATCAAACACACATGCTTTCTTTTCAAGGTAAAAATAACAGGATGACATGGTACTGCCTTCTGCCCTTTATACATAAACTTTATATTTAAAAGCTTCACTTAAAAAAAAAAAAAAAAAAAAAAAAAAAAGCTTTTAAAAAGGGAATTTAAAAAAAAAAATGCCAAAAGGATTTTTAAATCCTCAGAACAAAATCCCCCTTAAAAAAGAAAAATGCGTTTAGCTTGTGATGGACAATCACTTGTCTCACTGCTTATTTCTTCATGGGAGCTCTTAAACTGTGCGTAATCTTGCTATGGGACTGTGGCCCACTCCTGGTGATTTGCAGGTACTATGAAAGACGACACTGCAAGTTCTTCAGTTCTCTTATTGGTATAAAAAAGGCAAGTATAACAATCATAACAACTTTTTGTACCCATATACATTGTGTGGATGATATATAGTTATGCATTATACCACATGAATATTCTAAATTTCTCTATTCCATTTTCAACAAAAAATTATTGTTAAGGATAGTGAACACTGTCTTTTGTTTCATGTGACACACAGTACTAGAAACATTGATAATTTCTACTACTAGCTAATGGTTTCAATTCCAGCACAAAGCAAAGAAAAATTGTCTTCAGATTCATTTCTGCACACCTGAAACTCCTTCCACTCAGGCCAGAAAATGTAACAGCCTCTGACATAAGCAAACTTCCTGTATTATAAGTCAGCAATGGACAAAAAGAAAAGTTGCTAAAGATCTCATTTGAGTATTTGGACACAGTTACATTCCATATTAAAATATCTCTATTTGTAGACTGTCTGTGCACTCAGAAAATAACTCCTAATTCAATCTCTACAGTATAACTAATAATTTTTGCTGGTTTTGGCTGATAATACAGCCCTTAACACAATGTAATACAAATGGAAGGAGAAGAAAAAGGCTCTGGGAGGAGCTAAAAACACCTGCCATTAGTGTTGAGATAGTTATATAGAAGACAACCAGGCTCTTCACAGCAGTGCATGGCACAAGGACAAAAGATAAGAGAGAGATACACTGATATAAGAGGTTTAGACTGGATATAGGGACAAATTCATTCCCCATGAGGACTGCCAGGTACTGAAACAGTTCCTTGAGGCTGTGCAGTCTCCAGCCTTGAAGGTTTTCAAGATCCAAGCAACCTGGTCTGTTCTCACACCTGGCCCTGCTGTAAGCTGGAGGTTGGACTAGCAACCTCCCCAGGTCGCTTCCAACCTGAATGATCCTGTGATTCTACAAGAACATACGTGAATAAGGTTTACAGAGAAAAGAGACCTTTCTTTCTGTTTAGTATTTTAAAGTAAGCTAGTAAGATAGAAAACAACAGGAAAACATCAGAAGCACAAAATGTCACAAACAAGAGATAAGGTACTTCCAAAAGCAGTATCAGGCAAATAAGCTTGACTGACAATAGCAAAATAAGCATACCAGTGTTTATCACATACAATAATTTTCCAGTACCGATAAGGTACTATCAGAGTTCCTTGCACAGACAGCTCTTGTATTAAATACATGTTCAAGCAGACATTCGCATCTGTAGAAGCCCAGAGATTTTCTTGGAATTTATTAAGGCAAGTTAGATAGGATTTCTTACCAAAATTGCCCCCTCGATGTCCAAGAAAGAATTTGCAGTCTTCTGGATATCAAATACTCATCATATTCTTTCACTTACTGTCACCAGACTCTTTACATTACACTTTTTCTTCTTTTACTTTTTTTTAATCATCAATTGCATCATGTGCTTAGAATTAAAAGAAGTCTTTCCCT
>NW_009910356.1:32043-52213 GCF_000696875.1 Nestor notabilis
CTATGAAAGCCTGGCTTCTAGTCAGAGGGATATTAAACTTTCTTGGTTCCCAGCTCATGGCTGGGGGTCAACACACAGCAATTACAAATAGAAGGGAAAAGTAACTATTTCCTGAAGACACTGTACAGAAGGAGAGGTTCACACAACATTCAAATAAATGACCAAAGCACATTCTCCATTCTACACACTGTGGTTGTGTGATGTATAGAATATTTTTCTATGACTGAAAAAACAGTCTCCTTTCCAGAGTTAGACTTCCAAATCCATGAGATATGAAATTAACCTTATGACATCACAGTTTCTTATTATAATACTGCTGAAGAAAGATTTCAAACCTGTTTGCATCTTCTGATACTATATCATAGGATTATGTTTTATGTTGACGCATAAGGGGGTCATTACTGCCACTACTAAATTTCAAGAATTAAAGTTAGCTAAAAAACCCCTAAAGATGATAGGTTTCTCTAATTAATTTCTGTCGTGGTTTAAGCCCAGCCGGCAACTTGGAACCACGCAGCCGCTCGCTCACTCCCCCCCTCTTTCTTCCTCCCCCCGCTCCCGGAGGGATGGGGAGGAGAATCGAAGGAATGTAACTCCCACGGGTTGAGATAACAGCTCTCCAGTAACTAAGGTATAATACAAACCACTACTGCTACCAATAATAATGATAAGGGAAATAACAAGGGAAAAGGACACAACCGCTCACCACCTGCCGACCGATACCCAGCCCGACCCGAGCAGCGATCTGGGCCTTCCGGGTAACTCCCCCCAGTTTATATACTGGGCATGACGTGCTGTGGTATGGAATACCCCTTTGGCCAGTTTGGGTCAGGTGTCCTGCCTCTGCTTCCTCCTGGCTTCCCCTCCTCTCTGGCAGAGCACAAGACTGCGAAAGTCCTTGGTCAGAGTAAACTTTACTGAGCAACAACTAAAAACATCGGTGTTATCAGCATTGTTCCCAGACTGAAAGTCAAAAACACAGCCCTGCACCAGCTACTAAGAAGGAGAAAAAATGACTGCTGTAGCTGAACCCAGGACAATTTCAAAGTTTGATTTCAGTCTCTGCACAGTAAATTCTAATGAACAGCAAAGCTCCCTATGTGAAATACAAGTAATTTGTGATCTGTCGACAGGGTATAGTCAGAGCTCACATTACAAAAAGTCCACAGTGTAGTAGGTGCCCTGCAAATTTATCCAAAGGTGATTGATACACTGGCACTAGGTGGCTTGCTCATTTCTTACAAAACTCATTGAATCAGTTGCTTGACAACAAAGTCATAAGTTTACACGCAATGCCCCTCAGAATGTCCTGCCATCCCAGACTTGCAAACTAATCAGTGTCTCAACAATATTTTCAACTATTCTTTATCCACAGATAGGAGACAAGAAACTTTTCTAAACAGAAGTTGGCTTTCAGAACATAGATGTTGTGCTCTACCAGCTTAAAATGCAAGGTTAGTCAGATTTCAGGAAGGGGTTTTGGACTGGATCTATACATTGACTAACAGGAACCAGGAACAAGACCAAGACACAACACCTGAATTTATTCTTTTATTAATGAAATGACTGCCCCAATCTCCTGTGAAAAATATTTCTACTGTTAAGGACTAAGTGGGCAGCAGAAAAGTGAGACTAGCAGCTCAGCACAGGTGTGATTATTTCTGATCACTTATTCTGAAGAAGATCTCTAAGTGAGCATCTTGGCATCATTGCCCCTCCTAGGCATTTTAGATAGGACCTTTACTTCCACTTTTAGGGAAATCTGTTCCCTGGCCTCAGATGGGCTCACATCAAATTGGAGCTCCATTTAAGAATTTTACTGTGAAAGTCAAAGTGCTCTTCCCACTCTTTAGAATTAAAATGAAAGCTTAGTGAAAAAGATTTTTTTGGCAAAAGACACTGATGAACACTTTCATTAAACTCCCAGTAGCTAAAACTATCGTGTAAATTCAGTGAATATACTTCCTTTCAAAACCAACAAAATTCATAATTTTCCTATCCCCATTTCACTTTCACTGGATATTCAATCCTTGTTTCCCCAAATTCCTGACAGTCTGATACAACCATAAGCATATGCTTTTCTTTCCTGACTATCACTGCGACATTTTCCATGCTGGGTTTTTTTTGGTTTTGTTTTGGAGGTTTGTTTTTTTGTTGTTGTTTTGTTAATTTTAGATGTTCTTTATAAGAAGCACAAACACAAGTTCCTGGTTTTCAAACGTGAAATCATAGACATACTAAGCAAACCTGCATGAACACATAACAATTTCGTATCATTACGAACTGGATCTTTTGCCTTTTTTACAGATGACCTTTGTCCACTGTAACCTTTGTTACAATGAGGACACAGGTGCCCTCAATTTCCCCACCAATCTGACCACATAGAATCATTTCAAGAAAGTTTCAGTTTTGATTCAGGTGGTTTGATTACCATCCAGTCCCTAGCACCAGCATCAACACTTGACCAAAGCAAAGCTTAGCAAGCATCAACGCTTTGCTCTGCTTTCATTTTTCATCTCAGGATCCCGATAATTCGGGATATTCCCTACAGTAACAAGGAGGCAGAAACCCTTCTCTTTGCCAACTCCCAGGGGCTTTTACTGACATAGCACTGTAAAAAAAGAAATCCAAGGTCCCCTCCATTCCTGTGCTAGAGCTGATTCTTCCCATGAATACAGTTCTATCAAAATGGGCCTCTCACTGTGTTTTGATTTAAGTAAAGAAAAACCTCCAACTATTGTATTACTACTAGTTCTGTAGCATTAGGCTTCAGACCAAGACATATTCCCCAGTGAAGATACAACACTAGTATAAAAAGCTGTATTTTAACCAGTGGTCACTGCAGATACAAACATAAGACAAGCACTGCCTCAATGCCCCGCAGATGTTTTGGGGCTGGGGGAAAAAATGACCCACATACAATATTACATCAGCACATCATTAAAGTGAAGTTCTGATCTGAAATTAATCACATTCTCATAAGGTGGCACACTGACTAATAAGAAAAAGTACTTGCTGGAGGCTGCAATTTTTTCCTGTTAGTAATGCTTCTGCTCATCCCAATTATTCTCATGAGCACCACAGCAAAGTATTTAATCAAGTGTAGAAAGAAAAAGGGCACAGAAAATGAAGTGGTAAATGGGGGGAATGATGGGACATCCTTAGCAGAGCTATCTCCCATTTTAAAATATTGGACATTTTTCTTCTAAACTACACATAACACATTCAGTGAATACTACTACATTCTTTCAACTATCTAAAACGAAGCTGCTTGATAAATTTATTGCTGCAGAACTTTCAGACAATTCTATATAATAAAGAGAATAACATTACACAGCAATACTTTGTGTATGGGGGTGGGAGGGCTTAAAACAATACAGTTATGAACTTTCCCCTTCATAAGGAAACTATAAAATCATTTTTTCATACTTGGGTTGTTTCAGATTGCTTCAATCCCACCAAAGTCACTCCACCTAGTTTTTGTTACTGCGGGTTGTGTCAAGGCTCTGCAGTAGCCAACAGGATGCACTAAAGGTAAACGAAGTTAGTGGAATTTACGAGGACTGATCCTGTCAGTACTACCTGAGACATCCGAAGCCTCAGAACAGAAAATTTTTCTCCTGGAAAAAGAGAATGGGATTGCATCAGTTTGGTGGACAAAATTTAGTTTTCCACCAGTTTGCTGGTGTGTTAGCATGTGTAACTGAAGGAAGTTTGCAAAATGTAACTGTAGGAAAGTTTATAAAAATACACTGGTTGCTAATGGTTTAAAAAAAAAAAAAAAAAAAACAACAACAAAACCACACAAAAACTCTAAGACATTTCTAAAGTAGTTTTCCTGAGCAACTCTGATGCAAAGACATGCATTATGACAGGTGTTATTTCTGGACATTTGAGCTCATGACAAATTCACATAATACAATATATACATATGCACATACAAACTAATGTAAACTCCACACACAAATACACAACCTATAATCTCACTCAGACAGAGGATATGAGCCCAGTGACTTAATAGCAATGACTGCTACCAAACGGGAAAGATGCTTTCAGTTAATGGGGATCTAATAGTGCCTTCAAATGCATACTTCACGTTCTTGCTGATTCTCTAGCGTTGGCTCCTCTAATAACAGGTTTTTCTTCCTCCTCCGCTCCTGTGACACATGCAGAGAATAAAGAATTGACTGTGGGAAATTCTGCCTGCTTTGACTTTTGCGCCTTCTACATACAACAACTTTACCTGCTGGCAAGTCATATCGAAGCTTCACAACTGCCCACAGAGTGCACAGTACATAACTCAGACTAAAGCAGGATAAAAGCAGTTACTGAGTCAAGTTTATACCCTAGGGCAGTAGGAAATACAGGTATACAATTCCTATCCACTGTTTATCCAATTTGTTCTTAGAGATTTCCAGTGATGGAGATTCCACCATACCCTTAGTCAAACTACCTCTGTTTTTAAACAACCTTATCATCAGAAAGCATTTCTTAATACACACCCTGTACCCTCCTTAATGCAAATAAGGATAGGGCCTGGCTTTTCATATTCAGACTCTTCTTCTAAATATAAGCAGAGGACATCCAACATCCAAGGGCTCACGCTGCTCAGCAGCAATGTGGTTTTTTCTACTAGACCAAGTTTAATATAACTGAAACACTATTTCATTATTTGAGCCTGAAGCATCAATATTTTTGTAGCACTTTATTTACCTGAGACAGGCTATATAGAACTCGGCATCAGTATCTCTTAATCTATAAAAGTGTGTTTTATTATTATGCTGGTGAGTGAAAAACTAGGTACCTCAGCGTGTAATATACTCTCAGCACTGCAAATCCAAACTCGGGTTTCTCATCTGCAGTTCTGCAGTCTTTGCTGATCTATAAGATTAGAGCAGAGCCCAGCCAGAGAAGATTGCTCCCCTGGTGATACAGAGTTTCGTTAACTTGATCAAGGGTTGTATTAAAGCATTAAGTAAAACCTTAAATCACTGTCTCCTGCAGCTATGGCACAGACACTCACACACCTAAAATTTATTAGCATGGGCAACCATATTGATTAAAAACAACATATGATCACAAAACCAGCAAGTAAACACGTATAAAACTGCAAGTTATAATGGGTCCTGCACTTCTCAGTGAATAAACAGAATTAACAGTATATTATTCTCCAGCCTCCATGGAGAAATTCAAGGGTTTTTTCCCCTCTTTTTTAAAATTTGCTTTCTTTTTATAAATAAAAATGTAAAAGGCAAGACTAACCCTGTGGATCTACACTGCAGTGAGAAATTTAAGTGCTCCATTCTGCCTGTCTTTTTAATACAACTTGGATACCATTATTTCATGTCCATACATAAAATTACCTAAACAAATTAAATTTAGTATCACAGAAGAAAATAGCCAAAATCACCACATGTACTTGCCCCTAAAGTACTGCTTACAAAAGCATCACTACTGATCTCAATTCAAGTGGGAAAAAAGTTTGATCCCTGCGTATTTTTCATGCAGGCTCCTAACCAGTCCAAAAGTGTGGATGGGCAGATGTTTGGGGTTTTGTTATGCTAAAACCAAAGAATTTTGGTCCCCTGCCATGGATAGCTGCCTCCGTACTCATATCTGATAGGTAGCCAAGAGTATACTAGGTTTCCAGAAAAGCAAAGCTCAAGGGGGGGGGAGGGCGGGGGAGGCGAGGGGGGCGGGGGGGGGGGTGGTTGGGGGGGTGGTGTGCAAAAACAAAAGCAAATTTTCGTATTATAATATTTTAACCAAATTCAACTGAATGTTTCTAATGATCCCACTGAACATCACTGTCCCAGATGTCTCAGCAAGCTACACTGTCAAACCACATCCGAAGTATAAAATGCAACAGGCTTCAGATGCCTCCTTCAAATAGCTTCTCTGGACACACCTATCAGGCAGGGCCTTGTTTTTCTTAGCAAAACAGAATATCCATTCTCACACCAAGTTTTTTATACATCCGAATTGTTGTATATCCGAAGGTGAATATACAAGGCTTTAATATAGCACCTTCAGGATTAATGGCAAATTCTAGTATTGTATTTATACAGAGAACAAGAAATACAAAACCTAATAGCAGATAATTCTAAATACCAAAAAAGAGGTGCGCTCAAAAACTGCACCTTTGACCCTAGCATGTCTAAGCTAGTTAGAAGCCTCTAATTGCCGAAAAAATAGACTATTAGTTAATCTTCCTGGTACTTTGCTAGATTTCTCTTACAGGTGTGCTTTATCAAACTTACTCTGCATACATGTAATTTTCTGCTCCAGATAAAAAGCTTAGGTTCATCATAACAGTTCAGCCATGCCTGCAGGCTAACTGGAGTTAGAGTTTTCATTTTCAACCTAAGATTGGATGCGCTTGGCCAGTCAATGCACCACAAACCTCATTTTTTTCCTCTAGTAATATAAATGCAATAAAGCAAGTCAAGTTAATGGAGTTTTGCACTATGGTAAAAACTAGGGGAACAAGGTTGGCTGGGTAAATAGCTGGTTGTTTTTAAATGCAACAGGAAGGACATACAAAGACATTTGTTTTCCCAGATTAAGGAAATCTGAGATTTTCCTTAAACAAATCGCATACGTATCTCCACCCATGAGGTATTAATACTTGAAATAAATGTTCTACTAAAATAAAAAGGAGATTTCTGTTTACTGTTTGTAAGGCTAACAGGAAAAAAAATTACTTTGCTTTTGGCAAATGCCATTGGACTGAAATGTCAATAGTCTCATAAAACAAATTTATAACTATAAATTAACTATGACATTCTTAATGAATGGAAAATTAATTCTGAACAATGTAATAGTAACTTTACTTGTTGAATCAACATTTTGAAATATATTTCCAGTCTCAGAATCACCAGAAATGTGTAGAACTGTATCAATAATAGACTGAAGAATATAACATGAAGTCATTGCCTCAGAATTACAAGCATAAATCTTTATCTTTCCTTTGTCATGCATGTATACACAGCTGCTTCTGATTCTATTCATTACAGCAAAATCCAGAACTCGTACAAGCCTTTAGCTCTTGCATACATTCAGACACTAAACTAAGAGGGGCAGATTAAGAAATAGCAAAACCCTCCAGTTAAATATCTTTCATCACTTTATGCTTCTAGGGAGATAATCCCTCATTACATCAGCATCTTCACAGCCAGAAAGATGAGTCTATTACTTTTTTTTATTTTTCAGATGGGGAAAAAAAAAAAAACAGAAGACATTTAAATAACTTAGTTCAAGCTATGCAGCAAATCTATGCAAAAGGCGAAGGGAGAGCCTCACACAGAGAGATAACACCTCCTTATCTTTTCACAAGCTACATACACTTCCAGGCATAGCAAATCAAAGTCCTTCTTCAAGAAACATAAACTCAAAAAATACATTTGAGTTTTATTACTAACCCTTCACCACAGTATCTCAGAAAAACAACAAAGACTTTCATGCTATATTACACCATGTGTACATACAGCATAACTAGCATTATGAAGAACTACTTTCTATTATGGTAAACAAACCTGTACTACCCATAAATTTAGATGAAAGTATCATAAATATTTTAAAATTTGTATAGCATTCTAAGCATGCCACAAGCTTCGTACAGATGCAAAGGCAATGATGTTACTATAAAAAGTCTGCGGGTAAAACAGTTTGGATAAATGGTGCTTTCCATCAGTCCTGGACACAGAAAACAGAAATGGAAAATAAACATTAGCATGGCATATGATATTCCATTAACGAACGTGATGAAGAGTTCCAAATGAGAAAACTGTGACTAAAGAGAATTTAAGGGCATAGTGATTACAGGATTTTCCAAAAAGGGATGGAATAATTTAATAACCAGGCTATCACTTCCTTCTGACAGCGTTAAGCTTCCTATTTATAACGTATATATTTCTGTTAAGGAGACAAACATCTGCATTATGCTTTCAGTGAACTGTAACTATGTGTAATGCTGTGAGTATTGCTGGAGTAACCAGCTATGCAGAAAATGCATCAATGTACAATTTTTGGTTTGGCTTGGCTTTGAGTTTTTTTTAACACCTTTATTTGTACCTGCAATGCACTGTTGAACCTCCTTCCAACACAGTGCTTATACCATTACAAGGAAGGACAGAAAGAAGGAGCCTCTAATTCCTAAAGGTCCTATTTATGAGTTATCAGCTTGCAAAAAGCTAGAGTCATTTATCTTTCTTGAGAATGCAATGGGTGAAATGTAGTGTATCAAGCTTAAAACAGATTTTACCCTGGAATCAGTAAGCAGGAACATTGAATTACATGATATAATGCTATATAATACACATGTATTTAGAAATAAATCCCAAAGGCAGCAAACCAAATTACCCTAATACATCAATCAACAGAGGGAAGCAGGTAATGAAAGAGTAATATCTGCTCTTTAAATATTAAGCTGTTGTCTCTACCTGTTATTTCCATATTCCTTCTATTTCTACCTGTACTTTCACAGCTTCTGGGCTAAATGGAGATAAAATTCCTCCTGCCTTAAAAAGATACTTTAATACCTGCTTTCGGTCCCAGTAATCACCTTCCTGTTCCTGTTGCACCCTTTTTCAGCCCTCCTTGAGGGGCCAATGACACAGCAAGCATTTTTCATATCAGATTCCTTTTCCAGCAGTAACAGCATTTACCATAACAAGTTCTTGTCAGTCTTTTTGCAAAAATGAAAAAAAAAAAAAAAAAGGAAATTCTTGTACTGCCACAGGCATTTTTGAGAGTCATGCTACTTCTTTGCTTTTCCTGACCCTTTTTTGCTAGAGAGGATGTTAAGAAAAAAAGGGGCTTGAAGTGCTGTTTTGAATGCTAATAAAATGTTTTTTTCTCCTTTCTCAGGCAAAAAGTAATCTATGAGTTTAGTGACTGACATTCTTAAGTCGATGACATTAAAGGTTTATTTACACACACACATTTATTCCACTCATTTCTAAGGTCTTCATTTCCATGATCGCACAATAAGAGGGTACAGTATTCCTTCAATTCATATAAGAATTGGAAAAAACATAAACTCATTAAAAAGAAGCCTTTGACTAAATTTATACCTTTTTTTTTTTCTGGAATTGAAATAAAAACCCCATACTAAGAAAAAGGATTAAATGGAGCATAAAGGAAGTAATTTAAACTGCAGGTGTTTTCCACTATTTGATAGTGCAACTTATATTTGAATGCCATGAAGAATAATGGTATTATCTTTGGCTATATCAAACTGTTTATACCTTGTCTTTCCTCATGCAAAATTTCAGTTGATTTTATTAGGAGCTTTCCAATTTGTTATTCCTGCTCTAATAAAAAAATACAATCCTATGACAAAATGTCACATGTTCTGTACACTGTGATGCTCTAGGAAATAAAAAGGGAGGATATATTTTTTCCAAGGTTACAAAACCTTATTTTAGATAACATCAACAACTAAATCTCCTTGACATGCAGTCTGAAGTCTTATTAAAAAATGCTAATCAGTCTATGAATTTCAGAGCACCAGTTGTAGCAGTCAGTCCTGGTTTCTTCTTGCAAGTCTGCAATGAAATATTTATGCATCTGATAGATAACAGACCTCAGCTGCTTGAGATCAGCTGAGATGGGTGAGGCCAAGATGAACAGTATGTAAGTGTGCAGTAACTGTACACTTTTTAGATTGCTAAATTCAAATGTATCTGGGGCTATAATCATGGCCTCCTGACTTCCAAGTATCACAGACTAAAGGGCAGAAAACCTTCCTGGAAAAAAAATCTGCTGTAATATGGGGGTTTGTTTCACAGTTTAAAGTACTAGTTTAACTTCTATTGTGCTTGTTGTTAACTGAAATGCTGTTTGTACCATGTCTACTAATGATAACATCCTAGCACTGGACACTGGAATTTCTGCATAACATCTACTCTTTACTGAAGTTGTCTTCCATCTCCTCTCCATGAGTTTATCTCTTTATCAAAAGACTCAAAGGATACAAATCAAGCAAAAACCTGAAACTGTTTTCACTGGCTTGCTGCACTGTTTGTGGTACCCTCCAATACCCACCCTTCTAGCCAAAATTTTAGACAATCTTTTGAAAACATTTAGCAACGAGGCTAAGAAGACTGTAGCAAATAAACAAATAAAATTTTAAAAAAATTAATGTAACCCAAAACATTTTCAGAGAAAACACAGATCCAAAGCACAAGGAAAAAAAAAAGTCTCCTCACATCTGTTATATATAGCAGCACCAGTCAGTATTTATAGGAAAAAGACCTCTCTAAAATACAACAGCATATTTATTTAGCTATATTAAGCCAATTCCCATTCAATAAAATGGGAACTATTACATATGGAATCTCAAATGGAACCTCAAACAGTATCAAATAGATCAGATGAAGCTAAAAACCTGTCTCATTTACATAACAAGTACCAAAACACCTTCCAGATGCTTAAGAATCCAACTAAACCAACAGTACAGAGAGGCAAGGGGACAAAAAACATCAGTTCAAATGGGTAACCATGTGGTACACTCAAAAACTGGGCTGGATCCACATGGCACATGATTTGCTGTCACAGAGAACTATTAACAAAACTGGGTCAAATGCTTTCATAGTGAGCCAGACTCCCAACAGTCGGCAAGGGAGAACAGTGAGAAAAATTTACATGTGGTTTTGAAGGGAGGTTGTAATTAGGCACTGTTAGTCATCTCCACTTACTACAAAAAGCACCAGAGAAATTAAATGTAAGTTAAAGTTAAGTTTTATAAATAGGTCCTGCCAGGTACACGCTATACAGGATCACAAACAAGAAATGTCCAGTGCTAGGACATGAATAGATCTGCAATAGAAATAAGACAATATATAAGTAATTTATTTGTTACACTAGAGTTAATACAAAACATTCTTAAGAGAGAGCTGAAGTTTCTCTTACTTTAGCTCTAGGCTCAAAGACTTGCTCAGTAAAAAGTCACAGATGTAATCTTCAGTATATAAATGAGAAATGTTGGGTAGTTATGCAAAATATGATCAATCCTGCTTGCTAATTGTAAGATGGCTCTGAGGGAATGAAGCTGTTCACACCAATCCCTTGAAACACTTGGTTAAGGCCAGATTCACGAAGCCTTTAGGAAAGTGTCGTGGTTTAAGCCCAGCCGGCAACTTGGAACCACGCAGCCGCTCGCTCCCTCCCCCCACTCTCTTTCTCCCTCCCCCCGCTCCCGGAGGGATGGGGAGGAGAATTGGAGGAATGTACCTCCCACGGGTTGAGATAACAGCTCTCCAGTAACTAAGGTATAATACAACCCACTACTGCTACCAATAATAATGATAAGGGAAATAACAAGGGAAAAGGACACAACCGCTCCCCCCCCGCCGACCGATACCCAGCCCGACCCGAGCAGCGATCTGGGCCTTCCGGGTAACTCCCCCCAGTTTATATACTGGGCATGACGTGCTGTGGTATGGAATACCCCTTTGGCCAGTTTGGGTCAGGTGTCCTGTCTCTGCTTCCTCCTGGCTTCCCCTCCTCTCTGGCAGAGCATGAGACTGAGAAAGTCCTTGGTCAGAGTAAACTTTACTGAGCAACAACTAAAAACATCGGTGTTATCAGCGTTGTTCCCAGGCTGAAAGTCAAAAACACAGCCCTGCACCAGCTACTAAGAAGGAGAAAAAATGACTGCTGTAGCTGAACCCAGGACAGAAAGGCAATAAACGAAAAGTAGCCAGGGAAATATTTTACTGTCTGAAGGCCTACAAGAAATTAAAAGCATGAGCAGTCCTTTAGCATGGAAAAACCATCAAGTTCAGTGATCTTATATGTCAGGGAAGGAAAATGCATGCAGCTGACACAGACCTTGAAAAGACAGCAAGCAGGCTCTCAAATGGGCTTGCACATTAACGTAAGCATTTGTTATTTTAAAAAGGGGGACCCTCCTGGATTCCCAGAGAGGGAGAACTAAGCCAACTTGCCAGTAGGACAAACCAAAGCAAGTGCCAGACTACTGCAGCTACCAAACAGGAATATCTCTACTCATCCCCTTCACAAGCCTTCCTTTTTAAGGGAATGATAGAATCAACTGGGTTGGAAAAGACCTTTAAGATCATCAAGTCCAACCATTACCCCAGGACTGCCAAGACCACCACTAAACCATGTCACTGAGGGCCTCATCTACACTGCTTTTGAACACTTCCAGGGATGATGATTCCACCACTTCCCTGGGCAATCCTGTTAACAATACCTGATCACCATTTCATTGAAAAAGTTTTTCCTAATATCCAATCTAATCCTCCACTGGCACAACCTGAGGCCATTACCTCTTGTCCTATCAATGTTACTTGGGAGAAGAGACTAACCCCCACCTCAATACAACCTCCTTTCAGGTAGTTGTAGAGAGCAATAAAGCCCCCCTTGAGCCTTCTCTTCTCTAGACTAAAAAAAACTCCAGTTCCTTCAGCCGTTTGAGTAAGAGTTGTGCTCCAGACCCTTCACCAGCTTTGTTGCCCTTTCCTGGACCCACTCCAGCACTTTACTGTCTTTCTTGTAGTGTGGGGCCCAGAACTGAACACAGTATTCTAGCTGTGGCCTCACAAGTGCCAAGTATAGGAGGATAAGGAAGGGATGGGAAGGAATGGCACCCAAGCACAGTAAGAAATTCAGATAATTTCTTTGCTCTCTAAAGAGGCATTCAGAAACAGCACAATAAAATCAAATAGCCCACAAGTTCTCTACAACATCTGGTGCTGAAAGTTTCATCTCAGAAACCATAAAAGGTTTATCTTGCTATCCTTTTATATGGCAATATGATATAAGATTCCTGTCTTTGTAGCCGCTTAGCATTATTCCTGTGGATATCTACCTAATTTTTCTACTCTTGCTGAATAAAAAAGAATGCTTTTAAAACACAATCTTGCAACCAGCAAATTCACAAGCAGGATATAAGGCTGAAAACTGGGTTTCTATTCTTAATCATGACTGATGTGCCTGTGATTAGCAGAGAAACTTGCAATCAGACCAGCTAGGTTACGTACCTGCTCAATTGTTCTCAGCTGCCTTGATGTCTTAGGAGAAAGGACCCTATGAGACGAAATCAGTGAGACAGCAGCAGTGTCTGCAGCTATCACACTAAGATACACAAAGCATTGTTAATTATAACACAATCAAAGTGCAAGTCCCTGAGCTCTTCACTTCCACTATCTACAAATGAGATTTTCTGTTACCATGAACACCTTCTATTAGCTTATGTCATCTCCTGCGGCACCTCATGTGCAAATGTTATAAGACCACTGTATATATTGACAGTTCAAGTTAACAACTGTAGAGAAAAGAAGATGACAAGCATGTGGAAATGACACAAGTATCCCCCTTGTGAGCTTAGGCCCCCATAAATCTTGGCAGATTTCACCTAAAAATGTAAATGATGAAAACTGCCAAATTAAGAAAAGTGCCTCCCCACCACCACTAAAAAAGAAAAATCAACAAAATAATTATGAAGAAGTATGGGTTTGCAGTGAATAGATGCAGTGGGAGATGAGCAATCACATCACCTTTGTAAAAAGTAGCTGTAAAAAAAAAGTTGATTAACCAGGTATATTTTTAAATTTTCTCACGTATTACTGCTTTTCCAGGCTTTTACATGTGTGAAAATTAGATACCTTACATTCTGTGTGTGTCAGCTGAAGGTACGTAAAAGCAGAGAGATAAGAAACCAGGAGTTGCTGAAAAAAAATACATTTACAGATTTGTTGCAATCATGATTTACTAAAGATCTAGGGAGGCAAGGTTTATTAGCAGAAATAACATCTTTTAGAGGACCAATTTTATAGCTAGAAAAACAGATGTGTTCCCTGGACACAAACACTTCTTCCAGGATAATTACTTATTACCTAAGGAATAGGCCCTGGAAAGGATTTATGTGCCAAAAGCTTGTTCCTTTTTTTCCTCTATTTCAATTAGCCTAATAAAATACATTACCTGTACTGCTCACATCTTTCTGCACTGCGGTGCAGCACATCTTTTGACAAGAACAAATATCTCTTCATGTCTGTGGAATGCAATGCAATGGATGATAGATGAATTAATGGATGAAGAACATTCACTTAAAGGCTGACTGACAAGCAAGTGGTTGTGATCAGCAGCCCTTCCAGAGAATATACATGTAGCCCTCACACAGATAAAACCCATTAAGAACAGCAGATCAGCTCCAACAAAGAAAATCCAAAATCAATTATTTCCCATAACACACTGGAATAATTTCATATGTCATCCCACTAAGCAACAACAGGACTCCTACTTCGGTGAATACAACTGGTAACACAAAATATATGTTGCTGCCTACACTTTATTTTCTTTAATGCATGAATAGTTGCGTCAGCTTTACAGGAAACAGCACAGTGGAAAACTATGCGCAAATTTTGAAAGAGCTAATCTCTTCACTGAGCAAAATGTTTTATGAGGGACTAGATATTCACATCATTTGCATGAGCAATGCACTGATCCTTTGCAGCAAAGAATACATCTTCTTGGGAGGTGCAGTGTATTTTACCCTACAGAATTATGGTATTCACTGCTACCGTAGCTATCACCTACATATACAACAGTAAGACACAAATGAGGTGGTGATTTCTGTCTTCTGTACCAGTTATTTTCACAAATGCTCAACAGGGTATTATTTATTATTTTTATATTATTATTACTATTGTTTTGCTGGAATCAAACGAATTCTGTTTTTACTTTTGCTAAACTCACTCATTCAAAAAAAAATTTCATGCAGCTGAGTAAAAAAAACCATAAATCCAATAAAGACTCAAAATATTCTGCCAAGTCAGATATGTGAAGACCTCAATCATTTCAACTGGAAAAAAAACCCCAAAACAAAACCAAAAACAAAACCAAAAAACCACAAAACCCACAACCAGAAAACCTCCAAGAAGATAGCTTTGTTTATAATTTAGAAGTACCTTTAATAGACAGAAAAGTGACAGGTACTAACAAGATGACATTAATTCTAGGTATAGAAGACAAACTGAGGGCTAATGTCTAGAAGTAAAAACACATTTACCATTAGTTTAGGAATTAAGCATGTGAAAGCTCAGCTGTTCCAACTCTCCAATAGAACCCACCGATCACGACCCAGAGCTGACTGGTTGGCTTTTATGACGTGTCCTGAACAAAAGGTTGAGCCAGAGGATCCAGTGGCCCTTTCCAGCTCTAGAAATCTGTCAATCTTTTTTTTTCCTGTTGAAACCTGTGCCTGCATACGTACCAGTAAGTTGCTTAATAACACCTCTCGCATATACACCAGCAAATGCTCTGTTCTTTATCCTGTGATCACACCATCTCTGAAGTTTCGTCACTGATACTTGTCTTCTGCCTGGACACAGCACCATCTCTTACATTAGTAAACACGAGTACAGGAAAGAACAAAGTAGTCTTTGTTTTGATTTAGAAATATTGTTGGTAAACATAATTTCCAACAGTTTGTCTAAGAAAAAAAAAAAGCTATAATAGGCTCTCAGGCAGTAACACAGACTATTTGTTCTTCTATACAGATGTATATCCTTTTAATTTATACTCAGAAATATCATTTCATACATAATCCTATTCAAATTCATCTTCATTGTGAAGCCACTCATAAGAGTCTAAACTTCATGACTTTGATCTTCCCTACATTAATACTGTTTGTACTTCGAAGTATGACCATTCCCTGCAAATACCTATTAGGATGTGGCTTTTAGTGAGCGAAGCCTGTGTGTAGCAACACTGTATTAAAATGCAAAAGGGGTCTGAAATTAAACGCTAATTCATGTTAGGATCTGCTAATCCTTTCTGCTCACCTTGAATACGAAAATAACTTGCAGTACGGCTATACAAAAATGTTGCCTGAAGCTGCATCTTTCTACCTTTGAAATATGTAGTATGAATAAAAACAGAAATTTCCTTTGTTATTTGCCAAACAATTCCAAGCTTGAACAAAGCTCTCGACGGACTCTGCAGTGTTTGTCCTATTTTTGTTAAACAAATACTGCTTGCCATCACAACGTAGAGATGGAATGATGAGTGATGAGTTTGTTCACCAACTATTAAAACATGCAGTAATGATTTAGGCATCTGCTCATGAAGAAGTTTTTACTTAATCGTAGGAACATCGGCTTTTCTTTCCTCACAACATCAACCAGGCTTATGAACAATGTAGTTTTGGCAGTTTCACGCACTAGCTCCAAAAAGGAGAGCTCCATTAAACAAACTGAAATGTGCATTACAGGGACAACAGAGGATCCTAAAACCTTTTATCAGACACCCTGCTGCATGGAATATTTTTTAAATAAATATTGAACAACAACAGATATCTTTGAACTTCTCTATTTAATAGACCTTACAGACCTCCTACAGTGCAGCAATAAACATGCCTCAAGAAATCAGTGTATCGCTTCATACCATTTAATAATGCCACAATTGCCTTTGTTATGCAGACTGTATAGAATGGTGAATGCTATTCGAGAGCAAACCCATGCATTAACACTGCCTTTCTTTCTTATGTTAGTAAGCATAGCATTGCTGCTTTGGTTCTATTCTTTTCCACCTGTAGGTCTTTCCAGTAGGCAGCTGAGTCCACTTAAAGCATCAAGTTCAGAATAGTTTGGCATCCAGTTTCCCAACTCACATTATTAAAACAAGAACTGCTGTGATTCATGAACCATGGCTGAATGACTGGCTATTCCTTTCACTTAAGTTCAAGATTCTTATTCATGTATCTGTACGTCTTTGAAATAAAAACCTCACAAAGACACTAACATGCTGAGATTCAGTGTCTCATCTTATCAGTGCCTAATACAGGCAATGAAGAATCTGACATGCACAAACCTCCACCTTAAATCTGTCTGTTCTGAAGATTTCACCTGCACAAATAAGCTTTGTAGATCACTTCTCACTTCTCAACGGGTTATTTTAGTCCTGATTTTGCATCTCAGCACAGAAAAGTAAGGAGATTTGACTTTTCCATTATTTTCTTACTTTATAAATACCAAGATAAATAAAAATACATGTATATTTATGAATTTACACATTCACAAGAACTCAGAAACACAGTGGTTCATGTACATGGACAAGTTCTGATTATCTCCCATTACTAAACTGTACTGGTTTAAGGAATTAACTTTACTTCTGCTTCCCTTCTGCTCTTAGAAACCTGAAAAGCAGTATGAATAGCTTGACAGCTTGTCTCTGAAATTGAGATAGTTCTGTCACTGATGATGATTCTTTTTTGTTTAAAAGACATACAAATTTTCCCACTGTTATCAAATCATAGAAAATAATCCTCTTTTTTTAACCTCTTCTTCCACTAGTAAACTTTAGAAGTGATTCAATGTAAAAACAAGTTAACCTACAAATTACTTCATAGCCCACTGAGAACTAAATTACATTAAGTTGCATCAAATACACATCCTTAACATGTGCCTGGGAGCAAGCAGCATGTGAAGCCCAGTCGTAACGCTGTCTTAATTTCCTTCATTAATTTTTCTTTCCAAATAATCTTGAACGATTGCATGCACACTTCCTCTGGCAAAGGAATGGGGAATACAAAGAACAGTATCTCAAGCTATAGGGAAAGCAAAAGTTTCTATAAAGTTACTTATTGTCAGACATGGGGGGTTGGGGAGGGCTGAAAGGAGGAAATTGTCCTGACTGCTTATCTCTGGTGATCAGCTCAATAATGTAGGTGTGAATCAGGCATATTAATTAGGCATTTAAGAAAACCTCTGCATCACTAGGAAATCACCAGCAGCAGCCAGTCTCTAATCTCCAGCACAGGGCTGTAGTTTTGACTTCAGTTAACAACCATTCTAAAAAAGATGTTTTCTCTACTTGCCACCCTCAACTAGCAATTCATATATCCCCACATTATTCCCTACAGTGTGGTGCCATGACTACAGCGAACGAAACCAAGGCCAAGTGATCCAGCTGTTGCTTCATTGCTTTTGACCATGGAATTTCCTGACCAGCAGAAGCCTTGAAGCATAGGGTTAAAACAGTAGAAGTGCAGTCTGAATAAACAGGCGACACCAGATCTTTTCGTAATTCCCTTAGAAATATCAACACATTAGACACAGATTCATTTTAGAAGCTTACTTTTCTTCCTGCAAGTATATGCTCTTCTGGATATAATTCTGTACACAGAATAGTTTGTGTCTGTATTGACTGGGGTTTTTTCCCTCAACTTGGTCTCAATCTACTTAATACACCTTCAGCATTCTTCTGAAACTTCACACATCCATTTTGCTGTATCACAATTTTATTTTTTGATACTCTCCTGATGAATGCCAAATTATTTAAGGAAATAAGTCATCACATAAGCCTTAGCCATGGTGTAAAAGAAAAAAAATATATATATATTTCCCATGTTATATGCTTGCAAAATAACAAACACAATGGTGAGGTCTAAGCAACAACTGCGCAAACAGTTGTACCTGGTATACCAGGTGAAAGGAGAAAGATACAGAAAAAGAAATATTGTGGTTTATTGCAAAAAAAGCACATAATTGTCACATCAGAAAGGAGAAAACGTATGTTGTATAGTACCTTGTATAAAGACTTGAATTAACAAATTAGGGAAGATATCAGCACTGGGGATACTTTGTGGTTTAACTTCGATCAGAGCTAACATGAATGGAAGTAACAGGCATAAATCTCTGTGAATCAAGATGCAAAAATATTCATTTTCCTTTTCTTTGTTTCCCCTTTTTACAGGCTCAAAGAAGGTAAAGTCTTTCAAAAGAAAAGGTACAGCTTTGATAACGAGATCAAATTGCTTTCCATGTCACATCTGTCCTTAAAAGGTATAGAGAAAAATGACAGCTTCTTATTCTCATCTGAAGAAAAACTCCATTAAAATGTGACTAACGAAAATACGAAGAGACTTATACTACTGTGCATACTGCCACACATACAACAGGAAAACTGCATTACTTCCCTCTTTTAGCTGAAATGCCTGACAGGTTGTTACCAACAATGCATATTTTACAGGCTGTGTTATTTTCTTCTGAACTATGTCCCTTAGAGGGAATATTCCTGGATTACAATATTTCATGTAACAGAAAGATTACAACTTTTCTTGGCAACTAGTTCTGTAAGCTCTTGATCTGCTCAGTTTGCAGTTTCTCCTTCAATTCTTGCCTGATTTACAAAAATATAAAAAGCCTCTCCCCTCTTTCCAGCTTCTCCATTGACCTACTTCCCATCCTCCTAACTTTCAGAGCTCCACTAGCCCCAGATTTCCTCTAAACTTCTTTCCTTCTCAATGCTTCATTGCTTCATTTTCCACATTACCTGCCATGAATTCCACCCCACACTTAATCCAGTTTTACTTCCTTAAACCCTGCCTCACTTGTCATCAGCACTTCATAATCCTCCCCATTTTCTAATGGGAACAAAGCCCATCCTCCAGGAAGTCCTACCCTTTCTTTATGCTCCACGTTCTCTCTCTGGATCAGGTCCTTACTTTCCCCACTCCTACTTTTTCCACTCCAGTAAGGAGCCAGATTCCAACAGTTTGCAAATTTATAAAAACAAAAGTCTGCCAAGGTAACAGTCTGCCAAGTCTGCAGAATCATAACAACAATTTCATTTAACTAAGTGTTCCCTCCCACTATTTACTCATTTTACTTCGCACGACACAAGTTTCACAATGCTTAATTTGGGATAATATCTTTAAAATATATTCCAAGCACTTGAAATCCGATCATTTCAGGTTAGAGTAACTAAATCAAAACTGGTGGGTTTCACTTTCATCAGCTACAACATGCCAAAAAAACATGACAAGGAGACTTCTCAAGCAAATGCAAACTTCTGATTTTTGGAACAGTCAAAACTAACCTCATTTCATTTCATATATTCCAAAAAGTTTTCTAGTGAACAATCTTGTAGGAGTCATTTTTAGGAGACAACGCTGAGTTCTCCTACAGTGCTGCTTATTTTACAAGGCCAGACTTAACAGCGTGAGTATGTGGAAGTAACTTAAAGCATACATATGACTTAAAAATAAATAAATAAATACATAAAAACAAATTGAAGCCCTTCTTTGGGTCCAATATATCTATCTGAGCAACAGAAATACTTTGTTAAATGATCCATTAGCCTTGCATCGATTAAAACTCGCCATCCATGTCCCACATGACCTCCTTGTCTCTAAATT
>NW_009910357.1:0-4377 GCF_000696875.1 Nestor notabilis
AGCCCCGGCGGCAGTGGCGAGAACAAGCGGTGCTGGGCCTTGGTCCTGTCCGAGTCGCCCTGCCGCAACGTGCAGCCGAGCTTTGTCCCCAGGAGAAGGGACAGGAGGGCATAAAGCAGGCACTTAACCAGCAACAGATCAGGTTTGAGGGGCAAGAAGGAGCAGTGCGACATGAAGAGACGATACCCAGGACTCAGGTGCCGAAGCCCCGGGGAAGAGTGGCGAAGTACAGCTCAGCAAGGTTCTTGCTGACGGTTTCTCCAATTACGGTGTCTGCACAGCCCCTGGAGAGCTCTAGTCCATGCGGTAAGACTGGAAAGTCTTAAACTTCAGCACCAAGAGCCTATTACAGACCATTTAACTAACACCGAGGTAACAGACAGCTTTATCAACTGTAGAGGAAAGACCACAAGGGTTATTTCCCTCACCAGATTTGGCAGGTTGCTTACCTCTGTCCATTTTAACAACCGTAATTGCAAGCACACATTACACAGAGGGAGCATGTACTTCATGAGTTAAGCTGCTTGCAGATGTTTCTGGTTTTCTTGACCTTCCAGATCCCATGGAGCCATACTAGCTGGCATTTGAAATGAAGCAGCCACAGCCACTGGTACTAGTTGTACTAGTTATTCAAACAACAAATATACAACACCTTTTTTAAAAATCTGGTTGTACAGCTGCTCGTACAGGGTCCCAGGATGCCACAGTGACTGTTTTGATGCAATTTATTGCATGTCAGATGGAGTCCCTCCAGCAGCTCAGCTTTGCTGGCACATAGCTTCCTAAAACAGAACTGATCAGATTCTTGCTAGCACTAAGCTTTTACATGGTGCAGAAACCGAGCTCATACAGTCTTACAACCAGCAGCTGCTTTCGTCAGGTGAAAAGCGTTCAGTTCAGTTTGACAACACTTCTAAGTCACTACTGCCTACACAGAGTACAAGCTACCTTCCCAGAGGAGGGGGGAAAAAAAAAAAAAAAAAAAAAAAAAAAAAAGGAGGGTGGGGTGCAGGAAGTGCAGGCTAAAAGCCCAGACTAAAAAGTGTGCAGCAGAAAGATAAACCAGTAATACCAAAGTAAATCAAACCAGCATAAGAATATCTTATTTTTTTATTTTAAATATTAAGTACTATTTAACACCTTAAGACAAGTCTATACCAAGTCATCCCTACACATGCTGCATTGGAAGGGACATAAAAGGATCAAGGCCAGTTCCTGACTCCATACAGCACAACCCCAAAGTTAAACCATATCTTTAAGGGGGTTGTCCAAACATAGCTCAAACACTAACAGGCTCAGGCTGCAAGCACTTCCCCTGGGCCTTATTCCAATGCTTGACCACCCCTTCTGTGAAGAACTTTTTCTGAACTTCCCCAGATGCAGCATTAAGCCATTCCCTCTTGTTCTATCAACAGACACCTCCAGAGAAGCAGGAGACATGTAGTCATTGCAGAATAATACCATTATAATGTATATCAACTACAGCTTCCCATAACTTAAGCATATCGGAAATCACTCTGAGCATCACCTGTCTCTGTCAGCCTTCTTTTCAGATTGCCAGCAGTTCCCAATTAAATCAGGCTTAGGAACTTTGGCCTCTAGGACAAAATAGCTCTTGCAGACAAACAAAACAGGTTAACTGGGTTAATTTTTTTTTTCTGAAGTAGGTACTCTTAACATGTTAGACAATGAATATTTCTTTTGTCTGACGAATTAAAACTCTAGGCACTTAGGGTTTAGAGCATTAAAAAGTTTATTTCTAAAAAGGTAAGCCATCAAATTTGAACACGGTATGCTTCAGCAGAAAAGCTGAGTGTAAACATTACTGAACACAGAACAAGTGACAATTTTGTCAGAAGACGTACTAAAAGGTAAGATAGGCACTTAGATTTAGTAGTAATAATGTCACCCTTGGAACACCATAGCAGCCTACTTAGAATTTCACTCAACTGAGCTTTTGTTGCTGTAATTAGTGCAGCTCATCCACAGGTATGTTTTGTACATTTTAAATTATTCACTGAATACTACCAACATATATACACTCATATACATAATTCCAGGAGATGATTTATAGACAGTGGTTCATTTCTGCTTATTTTTTGCAAGAGGTCTTCTGAAGAGGAGAATATGCGGTTCTGCAGAAATAAAATTGAACAGTGTCAGTCTGTCCCCTAAGACTTGATTACAGGAATTTCTGCCATTTAATAAGTCTTGAACAATACTTGAAGTTCACTGTCAGTAATCAACAGATCAAGAAGCTAACAAATACAGCCCCATGTGTAGTATTAACAGACCAACTTTGCAGTAACCTTACAAAAGTCAAACTGGTGCTTTTGAAAGTTTTATACCAGATGTTATCATCATAAACTGAAGATACTTCCAGGAAGCAAGTACTGGAAAAATACAGAGAAAAGCCCCTATTTTTTTTAGTAAGTATTGGTACTAGCTCTGTCTCTCCACATTAGTCTACTTGCCAAACCTTGTTACTTTAACTTAGACTAGCAAACTGTAGTGTCAAAACATCAACAAAAGCCACTTCAGTTAATACAGCCATTTTACATTATTATTACCCTGATTTAATTGTAAACTCTTCCAGAAAAGCCTAACATATCAAATGTGCCCAGGTAAGGGAAGCACTGGAAGGTTACACAAGTTTCTTTTTGGAACACTGCTGCAATTCACCCATCACCAGTTACTTTTTAGTCAGGCTTGTCAAGAGTAAGTTACCTTGAATGACTGCTTTCATCCTCCCTGGTAGAGTCCTAGGGCTTCACAGTTCAATAACTGAGAAACTGGTTTTAAGTGCTGCTTTTAGTAGGCTCTATAACTGGAGTTCGAACTGTACCGCAGACATTTCAGGACACTGTCTACCTGAGTATCTATTAAGTTTTTGTACAAAAAGTAGGTATGTCAGATTTTTGCTTTAAAGATATGATACTACATAAAATTTGGTTCAGTTACCAAGATACTGGCATTATTCAGGAGCTCACAAGAAACCTATATCTATAGGTGGAGGTAGGTACAGTTTCCAGTCTGGCATGTTTTGTCTACATGTATGTCCTCATACCCAGGACAAGGTTGGCATTTTACAATTCTGGGAGCAACATATGAAGGTTTAAAATAGGCTTTTATGGTGCCTTCGTGGACAAAAGGCTAAAATAGCAAGTAGGTAAGACGAGTGAATTCCAGCTGGGTTCCACAGCAGAGGCAATTATGCACTACACGCTTCAGCTGGGCACCAGGCAGTTGGCATTTTAGATTTTTTTGTTCATGTAATTCTGCTCAGATGTGCTTACCTGGCTCATGGATCATATAGTGAACCCAGCCAAGACTCTGTTGAACACCAAGTCGTCTCCACTCCTCTTCAGACATAAGATGGGATTTTGGCACTTGTTTTGAAAGTTCTCTGGGCAGCATTACATGTCTGTAAAGGTTTAATTATTAAACACACACAATATACAGTAATGCCTGCATTCGCTAGAAAACTTGCACAGATCTACACCAAGAAACAATAAGCAAGTTGCAGTTATAAATGCCTGTGTTCTCAGTAGAGAAGCCTTGGGTGCTAACCAATACCACTAATTTGATTATTAGAAGCATCTGAAGGATTATTAGAAGCATTTGATATTAGAAGTATCTGTCCCAGAATCCAGTTCTAAAACCACTTTGTCTACTAAACATTACATCTATAATGCAACTATGTATTGAAACAGTCAATCCGCTTCCTAAAAGTAAGTCATGCTACTTGTATATGTGTTCCTGATAACTGGCCATCATATAATCTATTTGAAATATAAAGCCTTTGAACTTTTAGAATGATTGATAAAGTCACTCTTATTTGTATTTTGCAGTTTGTAACCAACGGAGTATTTTCTACAGACTACAATGCTGGTTTAGAAAGAACGTGAACACCACTTAATAACCTGATCTCTCAGCTGAGGAGTAACTTACAAACGCTCCCCACATTTGCAAGTTTTTTTCCACTTAACAGAAAGCGAAGCCTTCAATTTCGCTTTTGAGATCATAAGAGACAGATGATGAGAGCTGTATCCCTACAGAGAGGAAAGAAAACTTGTAGTAGCGCTCTCAAGCCAGCCTAGAGGACTGAACTATACTGTTATTTATCAATTATAGTCCAGCAGCGGCGCTGTAATATAGCTTTTAAACCTAGCAGTTACGACACCGACTGGAAGGCTTTATGATCTACACTTATTAGCGCTGTGTTTCGACGTCGCCTTACGCACTGCCTTCGACCCTGGCGCGTTACTCAAAACGCGTGCTCCATGCACATTCTGAGCACGAACTGAGACAGCACAAAGCGCTCCCCTTAGCTGCCCACGGCGTTCTCCCTGTTTCAGTTCCTTACGCCACCGAGTG
>NW_009910358.1:0-2751 GCF_000696875.1 Nestor notabilis
TTACTCTTTATTACTTCCTTCAGATTTGTCTCCTAGTTTGCTTTTACCATTTGTGATCAGAGACTGTGCTGCTTACAGATGACCTATAAAAGGCCAAAGACATTGGGCATTCCCTGATCGGTTTATTCTTATTCTCCTTCCTTCTAGCAATAGGTTTGGTTAAAAGAAAAACCTATTGTTAGTGAGCCAGAACCAGGTCTGTGTCTGAATTGTAGGAATGTGCTTTTAATATTCTTGGACAACCTGCCTCTCAACAAGGATTGTTGGTGTTGGAGTTGCAAAGACTGAATAAACTTCCTGAGAGGAAGCAATTGTAAAATATCCAGGAAGTTATTAGGAAACGCAGACTTCTGCTCGTGTCTGCTAACTATGTGAAGGGCAGCACCAACCTGCATGCCACAGAGCTTGGAAAAAATGCCCTTTTCTTCGCTAATAGGCAACATTTATAGACTGCTGTCAGAAATGTGATACCCAGTGCTGTTAAAGCTCAGGCTGTTAAAATGTTCTTGCCCACCCCGAGAAGAATGGTTCATGGCAGTTCTTTGCAATGGGCCATGCTGATAGAATTGGATCCAAGTTTCATTATTTTCCTGTTGATCCAGTTTAATTTTTTGAATGCTGCCTTATCAACTTCCCTGTTCTTCTGCCTGGGGAAAAACAGGCCAAAGAGAAAGAAAATAAGGGAAGTGTAACAAGAGAGGCAGGCCTGAGAAGTAGCCATGGAAGAAAATGAATTCCTGTATGTTACCATCTAGCTGGCTAGGGGGCCCCCCTGGTTTTCCTTAGTCGAACTGAACCTCGTCTCTAAACAGCCTGACAGTTGCTGCGTGTATTGTGTTTTCTCTAGTAACACTTATGTCACTGAGTGACATAATGTGGGGTTTGTTTGTTATTTCCCCCCTTCCCTGGCTCTCACTTACCAGCCAGGCCTGGGTGGTGTGATGTGGGATGAGAGGCACTGTGCTGCTGCACTACTGTTGTGGTGGGTGTTAGCCTCACTCCATCAGATTGATTTTAATAGCAAGGAGCATCTTTTTCATGTGACTAAATAACGTTTATGGGTTTTCTCTTTTTTTTTTTTTTTTTTTTTTCTTGTGGAGAACTGAACTCTGAGGATAAAGACATTTTTAGATGATTAAAGTGTGTTCTTTGGCTGCTGTAGTAGCTGTGATTTCTTTGTTTTTGTCCATGTAAATGAGAACTGTCAGCAAGTAAGTATGTACTCTCAGGTGGAATAATGATTGGTTAGCTAGCTGCAAGTGTTACAGAAATCAGCCTCTCCTCCTTCCTTACCACAATGTAGATGAGGAGTAGCTTTTTCTAGTATTTGAACAAGGCCAGTTAGAAACTTGAGCATGTTTGAGTTCAGATTTTTCCTAAATCTGATCACACTTAGAAATGTCTCTTGAATTCAAGAATATTCTTGAGGAGAATGGAGAAAATTGGAGAAATTTCTCTAAGTTTTCAGGATGTGAAGGAAAAACCTAAACATGTATATTTTGTGGCAGCACTTCTGCTGTTCAGCACAGATGCTCTTAACTTGTTTTACTAAAAGACTCCAGCAGAAGGTTATTGAGGGAGCTGAAACATATTTTTGAAGCTGCAGAGAGCCACATCTGTCATGTTTAATGTTGTGGTCTGCTTCAGGGTTGTTGCTGCCCATTGCCACTGCACAGACTGTGCTAAGAACCCTGAGCAGCTGCTTCATCTTCTCTCTTCTCTCTCTGAAGCTTAGTCTGACTTGATGAGATGCTGCAACATAGAGAAAAAGCTGTGGTGGGCCATATGGAGTAAGACAGACTGACTATCTTTAAATGTGGTCAGAGTTAGTTTGGAGAGTCTCATCCTAGAAGCAAATCCATAGCTACTGTTCAAGAGAGGATACTGCATCTCTGGTGCACTCGTGCCATGAGACCTGCGTTATCCGGGAGGAATGTCGCTGTAGTGATGCTTCACAGATTGAAATTCTGTCTTTGTAGCAAGGGCTTTATCCAGTAGTTGCTTTGAAAGTCAGAACAAATGCACAGAGTGATGCTGGAAGCTGGCCAAGCTGGTGAGAGGAGTTGCACTCAGTTGCTGTTCCTTTGTCACCTTCTGGCTTGGGAGGGAGAGGACAGCTGTGTTTGGTGTTGGTTAAGGATTTTCTATAAGTTCAGCTGTAAATGCAGGAAGCTGTAGATAACACCTTCAACAGGAATATGGGAGGGTGCTGTCTGAAGGCAAGGGAAGAAGCTGTCCTAGCCAGTTGCAGACTGCACTCTTGCTGTCCAGCTCATCGGGAAACAATACGATACACTTAGATCAGCACATGTGCTGCATGCCTGTGATCCATGCTGCTGCTGTGGAACTACAGGTGTGTGTTCACAGGGTCAGAGGAGTATTCAGTCTTTCCCTTGCTTTACTTTGCTTCTATAACACAAATCTGGGAGGAAGGAGGGAAGTAATTAGTAATTCTGCAAGCAATGTAATGAATAATTCTTTCAATATACTTGTAATTAGCATTGGAGTAGTGTGCAGGTTCTCTGATGGTCTAAGAAGTTTGACTCATTCCTCTCGAGAGCAGTAAATCTGCCTCCTTGATTTGATTGTGGCTTTTAATTAATTTGTGGGACCTCTTTGAAATCACCTCTGTCAAAATTGCTTAAAATTTGCAAATATAGATTCAGGGGTTTCTCCAAGAAGGGATTCTCTGTGTATATATATGTTTGTGTGTGTGTGTATGTATATGTGTGTACATATATATACATATAT
>NW_009910359.1:0-10674 GCF_000696875.1 Nestor notabilis
TCACCCGGCTCCCACAGGAGGTCCCCACCCCGCCGGCGGGAGGGGGCTTCCTCCTCCAGCCTGCCCCTGCACGTCTGGCTGTGTCTCCCTCAGGCCTGGGCACTCGCCTCCACCGCCAGAGGCCTCATTCTGCAACCAGGCCCTCACCGGGCGCAGAGGGGAGGCCTCACTCATCCCAAACCTTCCTCCTGACCTTTCCTCAGCGCTGTTCTCTCCCCATTGCCAGGCAGTGTTCAGGAGACAGCGCAAAAGCACTTACCCCGCCGCAGCAGAGGTGGGTGCTGAGGCTTCCATCCTGAGCATGCCCGGGATGCAAAGGGCAGCCAGCAGCCCACGGCCACCCCAGCCTGTGCCAGCCTTCCCTGCTGTGAGGAAGTGCTCAAGGCCACAAGCGCTGCCTGCCTGAGCCCTGGGTGAGGATCCGCTCCCACAGAGGGGCTATGGTACACAACAGCCATGCACCAGGGCCTTTGCCAAGGGCCAGCCAGGCCTCACCATGAGGCGACTCCCCCAACCCAGTGGGGAGAAGGGGTCAGTGTTCTCCGCTGCTCTGCCACACTGGGGACAGTGCCAGGAAGCATTTGAGTAAGCAGATAATTTAATCTGAAACACTTTAATCAGATATTCACAGAAGTGCAGAATCAGTTGGGTTAATAGGGTCTCTGTGATCATGGAAGTCCCACCCTGCTACAGCACAAGAATTTATACAATGAGTTGTGTGGCCTGGTTTGCTCCCAGCGTGATAGGCTTTGAAACAGCCTACTCGTTCAGAAGGTGCTGGAAATACGCAAGCTGCTTTACCGTTCCCATCCAGTTAGTAGCTCCTCTTGGAAAACTGCTCAGGGCAGAGTAGACATTTTGTGTTACTCCAGTGGGTGAAATAAAGCTAGACAAATATAAACTAGAGATATAAAGTGGCTGGTGAGATGAATTATGAAGATAACCACCTGGTGCTCCATGTCTGAAAGTCTAACCACCTTTACTGAATTTCTCCATCAGTCATTAGGTTAAATTCAAACTGTAACATGAATTTCCTGGGCTTGTTCACTGTCAGCCACCTCCTGCCAAGGACTTCTACATATTTTGTATCTGTCATGTGAGGTGACCGCCCGCTGCTCTGGCTGCCCGTATCTGTAAGGTTGCTGATGTTCAGTATTTGGTTTTTCTTAGTGTCTAAGGATGCCTGAGACATCAAGGCCACTTCCAGTCAGGTAATAAAAAGTTAGTCCTTGCCCTGGAGAGCTTATGAAGCAGAATCTTCAGAGAGAGAATAAGGACTTTTTTCCCTGTACCTGCTGACCTACAGAGTTTTGCTGAAATGACATCCGCTGTGATACAGACAGGAGCAAGGAGCATAAACATATGTGGCTCTAGCAAGATATAACTGCTTTATTATGGCCAACCCCAGGAATGACTGTGACCTTCAGCACTGTCTCTGAGTGTGACAGGACATCCAACATTAGCCACTTACGTGCCTATCAACAGATGGGGATGAGACTCAGAGGATGGAAAGGAAGGCATGGGCTGAAAGACAAGGTAAGAACAAAGTGAGCTGCTGACAGTTTTGCTTTTCCCTCTCATCTCCTCTTTGCCACCAGCTTTTATGTTTGAGCTGAGAAAGTAAAGGAGGAGAAACACTGTGGCTGACTGTGATCTGCCTACCTACAGCTTTCAAGGCTAAAAAGAAGTATTTTAAAGAAGATGGGAGCTGTGGTGGAGGAGAGAAGGACGCAGAGATGTTAACCCTAGCTAGAGACATCTAACTGGGACCAGAAGGGCAGTGGGTGTTCAGATTATTTACGCATGCACGCGTGTGTGTAGGAGGGAGGAATGTAATCTGTGGCAAAACTATCTGTACATAATTCCCTCATAAAAAAAAAGAGTAGCTTGGCCCTTCACTGTACCGGAACTTCTGCTACCTCTCAGCTGCTGCATATCCCTTTAAATGGAAAACTGGTACCCTTCCTCTGGCATTGCCTTTTTTTACATCCTGCAAAGCTGAATTGTGTCTTTTAGTGCTACTCGAAGCTCAGTCAGTCAGTCACAAGTCAGAAAGGGAGATGTGGCAGGAGGTTGTGTGAGGATATTTGAAAACCATTTTGCTATAACCCTTGGAAATGCTACTTGGTGCAGTCCTGGCTCATGGATTCTCTCTCCCCACTCACAGAACTTGGTACCTATCCCCCTGTAATCACTCATAACCTTACATCTTTGCCAAAAAATTAGAAGGAAAAGGCAAAGAAACATCAAGAGTTTTCTCCATTAAGTTCCTATGACTGTACTTCTAGTAAAAGGGCTGCAAACCGGAAGGCTATGTTCCTTACCTGCTCACAGCTTGGAAGGAGAGGAGAAGGTTTCAATAGCAACACTCTATCTGCCTTTTTCACATTGATTTAAATGCCTAGGGAAAAATTCCAATTTCAGTGGGTTCTGGAACAAGTCCTAGCATATCAAGCACTTGCTAATAATACACCCATGTTTATTTATCCATTTCAGATGCTGATCTGTGACATATAAATGCAATGTACTGCACAGATTTTGAAAAGAGGTGGTCTCCTTCAGCTTGTGATAAATCCTGGCTGGGAGCAATGCATAGCCTCGAAGAGGAAACTTGAAAATGGGAAAAGGCAAGCACCCCTCCACAGCCTGTAGAGCCTGAGATAAGCCCTTACCCCTTGTAGTACCAGAACGAAGAACACCACACAGACATGATCACGGGCCTGCAAGAAATCAGCCAAAGTCTGCACAGGCCCTAGAAAAATATGGGTTTGGTAGTGTTACATACGAGCAACTCAATCTTTCCAGCACGTTGCGGAGCAGAGTGCAGACACGGGGTGCATGAGCTCTGTGAGTGTGATCTCTGCGGGATGCAAGGTGCCCTGCACAGTGCAGTGTCAGCATATCCTTCCACACTGCTGTTGCCAGGATTTTTCCATCACCCTGTGCACCTGACAGCTCCACATTCCCACTGAGAGCCGACACTGTCCCTGTCGGGAAGCTGTAACTCGCAGCGCTTGCCAGCAGGTGGCACAAGAGACTGAATGGTCTGCCTCAGCTGCCTAACATAAAATGGACTTCCTAAGATGTCTGTCTAGCTTCTGCTTAGTCCATGCGCCTGATAGCACTGTCAAGTGTGTGCTCTATAACGAAAGGCGGGTTCTCCATATTTCTTATGGCACAGTAATAATGCTTCTTCACACACACATACAAAAGATTACATATGATCAGATTGTGTCTGGGTAATAGAAGGTGCAAAGAAAAAGGTATTGAAATGCCAGCGCTTGTGAGAGCAATAGATTAGGAACTCCTGCTCACGTCAGAAGGAGTATTCATCAAAAGTCAGATCTCATGCACAGAAAAAGCACCCTTTTAACAGTTAAACAGGGAATCGTTAGTGACATATGAATAAGGGCTCTTAAATACATAAATGCATTAATACAGGTGTGCATGCAACCTAGGAGGGTACCAAGCGAAGCAGAGGCTAAAAAAGCTCTACTTAGTGAACCAGAATTAACTTGATCTCATTGCTTCTATGCATTTTCCACAGCTGAACAGATTGATTGCACTCAAATATCCTCCTTTTTAAGTGGATCCACTTATTCCTGTTCTTTGCTGATGCCTGTTCCTTATTGATTTTACCTTGCTACAGTCACTAGGGAGCTAGATGCTTCATGGGCAGCAGCTCTGTAACAAAGATGAGGGAATTAATCTCACACTGACAGACTTGTGAGTCTGTGTATGGCCCTGAACTGCTGGGTCACAGGAGTTATCACCAGTTTTTCATAGTAGTAAGTTCAGCTTCCTGTGCTTGGGCACAACAGTACAGCATAAGTCAGTAGCATACAAGAGCATGGACTGAGCAAAGGACTGTTGTAACCTCCTTTGTAGCCTAGGACACAGCAATGCTTTGCTCCATCTGCATCACGATTTCTAATCTTAGGAACAAAGCCAGCCATGCAGAAGTTGTGAAGACAAAGAAGAGCTAGAACACCAGGGAACTGGGAAAAGAGAGGGAAGGGCAGCTAAGAATGGACCTGCTGTACCTGCACCCCCAGCTTTTATTTAAGAAGTCTGGAAACTCCCAGGGGCCTGGGTCTGCCATCTGGGGTTATTTCTCACTGAGCTATAGACAACTGCATTCACATACCTGTGCTTAATCTTTTGTATCTCACTGGCACCTGAATTCAGAGGTATTTCAGCACTGAATTTACTCTTGCTTTAGTGTCTGGCTCCTAGAAAAGACAGATCACAGTGTACCAGGAGAGACAATAGTTATTATCAGCCTTTTGTATACAGTGCCAATGCTGACATCAAGATTATTCTGGCCTCAGGGAGCACAGGGAGGTAAGGGATTTTGAAACAGAGCTACAGGAATGAAGATAAAAGTCACATAAAGCTTTGCTATTTCTTTCTGGCTTTGTTCCTCCATACTTCCACCCAGCTGGAATGTAGTGACTGTGTACTAGCCTTGGAAAAACTAAAGGAGCAAGAAGAAGGTAAGGTTATGCCCAGGCATAGGGAAATTGGAGAATCCCCTCTGGACTTGAAGAGCTGAGGGTAAGGCAACTGGAACAGGTGTAATGTTTCCTTGGAGCATAATGCCATCTGCTGGGACTTGCTATTAGCAAGTGAGGTAGCTCAAATAAACTTGGGATAAATGAGTCCAACAGGGCTAGAAAACATGCTGCCTCATAGCCATGTTAGCAGAGACAGAATGTGATCACATTGTCAGTTAGCAACAATGAATGGTTTAATAGAAGTGTTTTTAGAGATTTTCATTCCTTTCTGCCTAATACATTGGCACGGAGTATGACAGCATATATTCATCTTACACTGTGTTCAGGCTGGCTGTTACTGCTCTAAGCTTTTCCCTCTGGAGTTAAAAAAACAAAGATGTTGTGTCATGACAGGGCAAATGAAACTTGCATGGTGGTGCTGCATGAAGTGCTACAGGTTGCCTAACAACATGCCTCCCCAAGGGCTAGGAGAAGAAAAATAGAGACCACAGAATGTGCATTCAAAATTGTTTCTTGATGCAAAGGCTGCCTGTCACACAGGGACATGAATGGGCACATGGCTTTGCCATTGCTGATGCTGTTCCAGAAGAGGAACATTGACACATTGCTTTGGCCTCCATACTCCTGTTGATGTGGGGAGATCAGCACATGCTCTTCAGAACTGGCTGTCTATGTTGGTGATACGGGTTTGGTGGTTGAGTTGAGATCACTTAGATGATTGGGAGTGGAAGATGTTAGTACCAGTATCGTCTGAGTTCAAATCCTAACCTTACATATGACTGCCATGTAGATTGAGGACAGATGTGGGGCTAGGGATTTCCTGAGCTGTTCCTGTGAGAAGTTTGTTCACAGAGATTGTGTTTGATGACAACAAAGTGGGAAGAAACTACCCTGAATGCAGATGTTGCGGTCATTTTCTATTTTTAGTTCTGGTCCCTAGGGAGGCATGGGTTTAGGCAACCTGGATATTTGGGGTTTTGGGGGATTTTTTTGAGTGTCCAACTGTTTCAGGTTGGCTGACTGGTTTAAACCACTGTGTAGGCTACTGTTGAGGCTTGGTTTGTGCCCCATTCCTCATGTGTGGTACTTACACCATGATGTATGGCATGGAAATCTCTCTGCAAAGAGCACACCATGTTGGATGGTAACAGTCTTTTGTGAAGATGAGCCTTAACTGTCTCACCAGCCTCTTTCCTGCTTTTGACTGCACATGTGTTGGCTAGAGGCTTGAATTCTGCTTCATGTGTTGAGGTAGCAGGTACCTTTGCAAGTACACATTTGAGTCCTACTTCTCTCTTTTCAGTACCTGCTGTAGTGAGGTGTACAAACCTGGCTTGAAACTGTAATGGACATGCTGAGATAAATATTTTTTGACAATGGTGTTTTGGGAAGGAATTGTCTTGCTATGAGTACCTAAGTGATATGTTCTTTTTCCTATTTTGGAATATCCTTTCACATTGGTGTGCCCTGTGAGTTTCACTGAGATCAGTGGTAGCCTAAGTAAGTGATGCTGAGAGCCTCAGAGGCATTAACTTGACTGTGAGAGGGTGACTGAATAGTTTAATATGCTCTGGAAAGGTTTCAGTCTCTTTCAAAAACAGGGCTTTGAATCCTGTTCCTGCCACGGGGTGCCTACCATATTGAAATACACATAATATTTACAGGCAGTATGTGCTAGAAAGTATTTGTTTCAGTCCTGTAATGGATGCGTTAATATTGACTGTCAAGATGATAGCTCTTTAAAAAGAAACTCAGGATGACTCTGCATCTTTCTGGTTTTGAAATATCTTTGTACCCTGCAAATCTCACAGGAAGCATATGCTTTAGTGACTTGTCATGCTGAATGCTTCAGGTTGATTAGATTTGTTGTTTCAGGATGGCTAATGGGTTGCTTGATGACAGCCTCATTGAGGTTGAAATCATTAAGAAAGAAAATATTCCTATAGCATCTCATCTGGTGGACCATCTACATTTCTGTGGCATGATTACAGTGTCCCTATAGGTATGTGTTTGAATACCTCTACCCTTACAAATGTTAAATTAAGAGACTTGCTGAATTTATTTATGGAGATCTGATGTTGAACTGATCCAAAATACTGTTTATGCCATAACAGTATTCAGTGCAAGAATATTATTGGAGGCATGACTACATCTGACTCATGAGTGAAAACTTAATATACTTCAGTTAATTAAAGTGAGATTTTTGCTCTGGAGCATTTATTCCCCAAGAATGCTGATACCTACCATACACCTTGCTTCTGACTAGACAAATACATTTAGAATATGATAAGACACAGACAGAGCACTTTGTTTGTTTAAAATATTCCTCATTTCCTTGACCTCATTTTTGGTCAAGGTACATGGTAAATGTATACCTTGCTTACTCCTGTTTTGTGGCCATGCAGGGGCAAAGTGATGAATAAATGATATTTACTTGGCCTAACAGCCAGCAGTCATTGTTAACATATGACAGTGTGTGAGACTGCATTCATGAGAGTGACAATTTGTTTAAAATTTACCAGCTTTAGGTAAGGTTTCTGAGTTATAGTAATCTCAAAGATTTTTCCTTAAACAATGCTGTTTTAATCCTGTCAAGTATAGTGGGTAGCAGCAAAGAGTAGGGCTAAATATACAGGTGTTCCTCTCCAAACAAACAAATTTCTCTTCTATTTGGGATCATTGTTATTTTAGGTCCTTAAGAAAGACACCTCTTCCCCACATCATTTAGGCAGTACTAAAAGTGGTGGGGTTATCTACCAAAGGACATAGGTAGCTAAAAGTTGGATTCTCATACAGACTGTATGTGGTCAGAATTGTAGAAGCTTAGATCATACCCCTGAGCTATTTCTTACTGTCCCTGAACTATTAAATCAGTGGGGATTAAGCTGAGCTGTTTTACAGCCAGCAGAGCACTGCTGAGGGCTGAAGGCACAGCACTTTTATGAACTGTTTTATTTTTTGGTTAAAGGAACAGTTTGTTTCAAGAATGTGATACTCAGAATGTTTGGCACGCCCACTCTGCAAACACCTATGAAGTTTTATTGAATTATAAATTCATGCTTTTTTGTTGCCTCAAACTGCCTGAGTTTAATTAGGGAACAACAGCTTAGTCATTATTGCACACCTGCAAACATCTCATACTAGGTACTCTTCCTGAGGAGGAAGAGTCTAGAAAGGATGCTCATATTGCACCAATGGTTTCATGCAAAACACAGCTCCCTCTGCTTCTGTCAACAAGTGCTGGAAGGGTAATGCTGCCTTCCTCATTCTGTAACTCAATAGCCTGTTGTCTGGCAGCAGAGATCTGACTGCAGTTCTTTCCCTTGCTTGTGAGGATTCAAATCACAGTTCCTGCCTGCCAGCTATAGCTGGACTTCCACTCTGATATATTATGAAGATAAATCAGCTTTGTGTTCATTCTTCACCAAGGAGGGAAAGAAGGCAACCCCTAACAACCCACAGTCTTGACTTGCAACAAAAGCAAGAAGATACAATGTTTATCCACTTGTAGCAGAAGCTTCCTGAGGCCTTGGGAAATGTGGGAAGGGATTATGGGCAGCACGTTCCATGTAGTTTAGGGACTGTCACTCTAGAGGTGCTAGCCATGGTGATTATATTGGGTCTGAAACACTACATGTCATGCTACCTTAGTTGTACTGGGCCTGCCTGTGCTGGAAATTCTCCCTTGAGATCTTTTGGGTCCCTTACTGTGACGCATTTGCTACCTTCTTGGTAACAGCCATACCTGCTATTAGGAGACAGTTTCCAAAAAATACCAGCCTTTGATTGTGTGATACTTTAGGTATGATACGTACATTACTCAGATAAAGGGTGGGTAGTCAGCCTTAACAGTTAACTGCAGTATCTGTTACTCTGGGCATTTATTTCCTGCAGTTAACTGTTAAACAACTGCTGCCCCACTTTAATAAGCTTAAAAAAAAAAAAAAAGAAAAAAAAAGAAAAAAAAAAAGAGAAAAAAACCAGCTCATTATTGCTGTCTTTCCTAACAGGCTCATTTCAGAGGCCCTCACTTAGCAGCTCTTGTGATTCATGCCAAATGGAACTCATTTCCATGAGTATTAGGATCATTTGCAAAGTGTTACACATTACACAGTGCAGGTTTGCAGCGAACACTCTTTGAAACCTGTTTTCTGCTGGTGTTGGACCGTATCACAGCATCACTGTGACTATCTGTGGATCTCCCTGCACCTGTGTGAACAGAAGCACTGAATAAAACTGAATAGGTTAAATGAAAATATCTACTGCCAAGAGAAAGGTCTTATTTCTTGTGAGCAGTTTTATTCTTTTTAATGTGCTACCACCACCTCAAAAGTGCCTAATGGTAGAAGCCTTTGTTTTGTTCCGTATGGGACATACATACATCCCAAATAGAAAAGCCATTTCAAATGCTTGAGAAGGATGAAGTAGGAGTTGTCTGGATGACTGCGAAAATTTTCCTCTGAAATTTAAAAATGGCACAATCTCAAGTTAATTCTCCAATTACTCTAACATGTAGCTATTTTCAAGGCAGGGTAAGGCATATACACAGAAAGAAAAGTATTCAGGGCTCCTGGGCTTCCCTCTTAGAACAGCAAAGAGGGCATTTGGCTCAATGTAGTTTCTTGCATAGGGCAAAGCTGCCATCAAGACTCTTATCCTCTAACTGTCCCCAGACAGCTGGGGTGAATATAACAGAAAGGTTGTACCTAGTCAGTAGTGATGAGGGAGGATTCATCATTTCTGTAGCCCTCATACTTTGGTTTGAGGCACGTACTGTGCAAACTTTAATTTTACCTAGAGGCAAGGCGCTCTGTGCATTTAAATGATGAGCAAAGCCAGGATTGCAAGTCAACACAGACAGCAATAAGGAGGTGATTAGCATCATTAAAGGGGTTTACAAACTCAGGCTGAACTTTCTGCAATTACTTAATGAAACAAATTCACTTCAGTTTCTATGAAATCTTTCAGATTGCCTCAATCAAGACTCTGAGGGGTGTGCCTAAGAAGGGATTAGCTTGGTCACTTGTGGTATAAAAAGGGGCAGTAAGATCTGACCCTGCACATGTGCATTACAGGGATCTGTTTTTAATCCTGCAAAGGAGAAGGATGCCTTGGATGACCTGTGGAATTCCCTTCCAGACTTACTATGGTGTTATTCTTATGGCATCAGGACTGAATACAGGCCACAGACCTATAGGTGCATACGACATATGGTGTTGTCTTGGCCTACAACAGGTTTTTGCTTTGCTTTATTTGCCTTTTGCTGTGTTCCTTCAGAGCCTCCTGCTTGCTGTAACAGCCCTCACCAATGCCAGCTTCTCATTATGCTCTTTCCCATAGACTAATCTATTGCCCAGAGCAATAGCCTGAACAATACTGGGGACTGCAGAGATCTAAAATGAAATCCCTGCAGAGATACTGCCTTTTGTTCTTTCCCAGATAAATGAAATATGAGCATATCCTTGCCAGAAACAAAGGAACCTGTCCCACAGAGAAATTATATTGCTGCTGTTTCTCGCTAAGGGGACACAGAAGGACAGAATGCTCTTCAGGCTGTGAAAGGCCCTGGTATGAAAAGCAGTGACCATGCCTTGCACTCTGCTGCTTTGCTGGGCACCGAACGGAGCCTGAGTCAACTGGCCACTACGCTTCTCCTCAGGGCACCAAGAAGAAACCATGGCTGTCATTTGGAAGATTTATTTAGGTTTTTACTTTCTTTATATCTCTAACTCATATCCCAAGTTTTCCTATAGCACTGTATTTCTTTATTACAGTGAGAGGTGTACTCTGGCTGGTGGACTACTCAGGCCACCCTTCTGCATGGCAAGTAACCATGTTGTGAAAACCGTTTGTTTTCCACACGATGTTTCTGCTAGAAACACCATTTTTCAGCAGCCTGGCAGGGGAAGGAAAGGGCCAGCAGAAGGGCAAGACCAGCCCATTTTCAACTCTGGCTCGAGAACTACCTCTTAGAAGACCTACCTTTTTTTTACAGAAAATAACTGATATGCCCCACAGAACACCCCTTTTCCCCCCAGACCTCCGTAACCGCGGCCGCAAGTACCAGCGCACCACAAGAAGGCAGCAGAAGCAGACTCGCCGGCTGCAATCCCAGCGCCCGCCCGAGGAAACACCGAGCTGCGCCGCGCAATACGGC
>NW_009910360.1:0-2529 GCF_000696875.1 Nestor notabilis
CAAGCACCCTGCCTGCCATTTCCCACCACTGCTTGATCACATCATAAACATGAATTGATTTTTATTTAAAAAAAGAAAAAAACAACAAACCCAAACCAAACTGGGGTAAAAACCCACCAAACTGGTAAGAACCCAACAAACTGACTGGGGGAGGGGGGGAACGAACTGGAGGAAAACCCAAAGCAAGAAGTACAACCCCCTGCAAAGTATAAACTTCCCTTGTACTAGTGTTACCTGTCACAGGAAATGCCAAGGAAAGATTTCTAGGGATATTCTATAAGAACTGACACCATTCCCAAACAAACAAGGCACTTGAGTTAAAGGAATTATGGACAAAATATGGACAAAGATGGACCAGAGCCCAGAAGTGCAAACTCCAACCTTGTCTTCACCCTGGAAGCCCCACAATTAGTTTCAACAGTGGCTGGAAAGCTGAGTCTGCTCCCGTGAGGGCAAAGCACAGGCCCCCTCTGTTGTAAGATCTTAGATCTTCAGTAACTTGCAACCATCAGTTGGCAGATGTTGGTGAACAAACCGGAGCCACCAGCAGGCACCAGAGTTCAGTCATCACAACTCACCTGTCATCACTCAAGCGATGACACTTCAACCCAGGAAGAATGTGAAAACCAAGGGTTTTCCTCCCGAAGTGCCAACAAAAAGCTCAGGGCACAACCAGAGCCTTGGTCAGTGTCTCCTCTTGGCTGCTGGGGGTATTTACCCTCAAACCTTGAGAGCATGGATACACCAAGTAACACTTCTGACAGTCCAGTCTTTACAGTCCCGAGAGGACATATTCCTAGCAAAGCTTGTAATAGCAAAAAGCTCAAACCAAAAGCATCTGTCCTATGGAGTCAGCTCCACATTCCCCAACCAGGAAATCTGGATTTGCAGTGGGAGGCGAAGCAGAGGGAGGAGGCAAAAGAGGGTATTTACAAAGCTGAAGAGCTTCACCTGCGAGAACTGACATCCCTTCAAAGAGCCTGAAAATACATTCCCATCACAACAACAACCACAAGGTAACATACAACTGTTTCTCTTTGCTTCAAACCAGGCTGAGACCTGATCCAACAACGGAAGTTTTCCATCTAACACACCAAAATGCTCCTTAAAATAATCATTTAAAAATATAATATTTCTGAAAGTTTGGTCATTTCTTCTTTGAGCAGCACCCAAAGGCTAATTCCCAGGTCAGCAAAAGCTTTTCAGGAACAAGACAACCCCTGGAACAGGGGCCGTTTCCAGCCGTCAGACCCCAGCAGGTTCTGCGCGCAGCTCAGAGCGCCCTCCAGTCAATGGGCTTCTTCCCAGATTTCTTGAGCAACTCATTTGTCTTGGAGAAATGCCGACAGCCAAAAAAGCCTCTGTTGACAGAGAGGGGCGAGGGATGCACCGTCTGCAGGACGTGGTGGCGTTTCTGGGAAGCACCAGAGGAAACCACTCGTTAGATTTACACGCTCCCAGGACAAGGCTGGGGGCTTCACCCCTGACCACGTGTGATGTCCTCTCTACACCTCCTCAGCCACCAGCCTGAGCACCCAAAGAACTGGCCATGAGGCGTGAGACTTCTGTCCCACTGAGCAGAGGAGGATGGACTATGTAAAGCAGTAGTAATGCCCTGGACATCTTTCAACTGCTGTAATCCTAACAGGAAGTTCTACACTATTCCTAGAAAAGGCAGCAGTTCTATCCTCAAGTGGAAGCTTTTCTGACAACGGAAGGTTACACTTGCTCCACTTCTGTTGCTTAAATCTGGCAAAGGCCAAGCTGAGACAGGCAACTGAATCTGACAGCAGAGCTCAAGCAAGGAAGAAAACCCCAATTCCGTAAGGGAAGTGCCCTCTAGTGTCCACCCAACTGAGGAACATGGAGAGGAAAGAGAGGAGGAGAAGCTGTACCCTGTCAATGGAGCTGCCTTTCTTCTGAGCATAGGCTCCCCACAGCATGAAGACCACGCCATGCAAGTTCTTGTTGAGCCAGGACACCACGACATCCGTGAACTGCTCCCAGCCTCTCTCCTTGTGGGAGGTGGCCTGGTGAGCCCGCACCGTGAGGACAGCGTTGAGCAGCAGCACTCCTACCAAACACAGCAGACACAAGAGCATGAAACAGCAGAGCAGGGCTTTGATTCTTCCTGCTTGCCTGAGAAATGACAAACTACATTTGCATTCTAAGGCACCCACTAAGCACGTACCCAGAACTGATTTTCTCTTTTACTGTTTCCAAGCACAGGGCTGTTTTCTAGCAAGGCTCTTTCATGACCTATAGCTGGCTCATTACTAGAGTGTCTATTAACTCACCTTGCTTGGCCCAGCCAGTCAGATCACCATGACCAGGATGAGTGAAGTCCTCGATATCCGTAGATAATTCTTTGTAAATGTTTTCTAAACTGCAAACAAAAACCACCAGAAGTTTTTTACTACACATCTAAAGGTAAGAGCCAACAGCACCACTCGCTGCTCTCACCCTAGGCAAAAAAGGCTTTTGATTTTAATTTGATTTAAAATGATCTTCCCTGTGAGGGTGCTGAGG